>NW_028189497.1:0-21110 GCF_048542155.1 Nylanderia fulva
GGAACAGCGTTCCACATCCTCGGCGTAATCTGGTCCAATCCGGGCGCAGTGTCACTCCTTACGGAAATCCTGTTCACCTCTGCAGGTGTTATAGGATCCCAAAGCAAGGTCTTATCCGCCACAGGAACTGGATCCGTGGCAGCGCCATCGCCGAGACCTTCGAGGTGAATCCCTCTCGGGTCCGACGTACGGCCCCGGCCAGCACTCGCAGCTTGTGCCGCCTCCCCAAACGAGTCACGCAAGTCCGTCATGTCTCCATCCGCACCGCTGGAGGCCTCCATAATGGGGCGCCAGCAGTTAAGGAATTCGACAGCAGACGGCATCTCGCGCACCGAGTCGCACTCGAGGATACGCGACAAACAGGACTTCTTGTTCTTTCTGTAGAGGGATTGCACAATTGCATACTCCCTCTTTCTCTTCTGCTCCTTGCTATCTCGTTTAACTGGAGGACAGTGCTTCTTTGCCGAAACGCGTTGCGGAGGGCGCACTTGTAGCGGCCGAGGGAAGATCATGCCCAGCCACCGATCCACGCAGGCCGAATCATATTTACGTCCAACCGCGCAATGGATGGGCTAGGATCGCCCAGAGGGCTTCCCAAATGCTTAAGGGAATGCGTACACATGAAATTTCTCCACGAGACACACACTGCGCCAGGCGCCCTAGCTTCCACGCCCGTGAGAGTCCGACACCAATTGGTAGGACACCGGTAGCCTCCCGGTGGGGCTCCCTACCTCCCTCACTACCCGGTGTTAGTCTAAGTCGCATGTATGACAGCTTCAGCATGCCTCGGACCCCGAACTGTGCATTCTCAGCGCCAGATCAGTCGACTCGGCCACGCATTCGCCACCATCAGCAACCCCGACAACGTTAGACGGGTCACCGTCGCGTACCTCGCTATTAGGCTACGCTGCCGATCGCCGCTACGACAGGGCCGGACGCTTTGCCCAGAACCTGGGATCGCTTTATCCTTCCACTGTCGTTTTATGGGTAAACTGTGATCGGTCGCCCGTTTACCCGCGCTTGTTTGAATTTCTTCACGTTGACATTCAGAGCACTGGGCAGAAATCACATTGCGTCAACACCCGCGAGGGCCATCGCAATGCTTTGTTTTAATTAGAGAGTCGGATTCCCCTAGTCCGTGCCAGTTCTGAGCTGAGCGTTGAATGGCGGCCGAAGAGGACGACCACGACGGCTCGCGCCGCCACGGAAGCCTCGCAGCAAGGAAGATCCGCGGGAGGCCAAGGCACGGGACCGAGCTCAGATCCCGGGACCAGCGCGAGAACGCCGACCGTTCACCTCACCCAGGCCCGGCACGTCAGCCAGACCCGCTTCCCGACCAAGCCCGACACGCCCCGCTCCTCAGAGCCAATCCTTATTCCGAAGTTACGGATCCAATTTGCCGACTTCCCTTACCTACATTATTCTATCGACTAGAGGCTCTTTACCTTGGAGACCTGCTGCGGATATGGGTACGAACCGGCGCGACACCTCCACGTGGCCCTCTCCTGGATTTTCAAGGTCCGAGGGGAAGATCCGGACACCGCCGCAACTGCGGTGCTCTTCGCGTTCCAAACCCTATCTCCCTGCTAGAGGTTTCCAGAGAACTCGAACGCTTATACAGAAAAAAAAACTCTTCCCGGATCTCCCGACGGCGTCTCCAGGTCATTTTGAGTTACCCCGACGAACACTCTTACGAGGGCCCGAATTGTATGCGGTTCCGCTGCCGGGTTGCGGAATAGGAACCGGATTCCCTTTCGCCCGACGGGCGTGTGTCTTTCGTATAATATTTATTATTATTTCTCGACACTCGAGTATATTGTACGCCGTCATTGACATAGGATTTCTCCTAGGGCTTAGGATCGACTGACTCGTGTGCAACGGCTGTTTACACGAAACCCTTCTCCACGTCAGTCCTCCAGGGCCTCGCTGGAGTATTTGCTACTACCACCAAGATCTGCACCGACGGCGGCTCCAGGCAGGCTCGCGCCCAGACCCTTCTGCGCTCACCGTCGCGACCCTCCTACTCGTCAGGGCTTCGTGACGACGCGAGAGAAGACTAACGCCCGCCCCCGGTTGCCGTCCCACTTGCCGCTGACGGCAGAGTATAGGCTCGACGCTTCAGCGCCATCCATTTTCAGGGCTAGTTGCTTCGGCAGGTGAGTTGTTAAACACTCCTTAGCGGATTCCGACTTCCATGGCCACTGTCCTGCTGTCTTAAGCAACCAACGCCTTTCATGGTGTCCCATGAGCGTCGAGTTGGGCGCCTTAACTCTGCGTTTGGTCCATCCCACAGCGCCAGTTCTGCTTACCAAAAATGGCCCACTTGGCACTCTGATCCGAAGATGCTCGTGGCTTCATAATTCAAGAAAACCAGAGATCTCACCCATTTAAAGTTTGAGAATAGGTTGAGGTCGTTTCGGCCCCAAGGCCTCTAATCATTCGCTTTACCAGATGAGACTTGCGCGCGTTCCGTGCGGAACGGCCGAGTGCCAGCTATCCTGAGGGAAACTTCGGAGGGAACCAGCTACTAGATGGTTCGATTAGTCTTTCGCCCCTATACCCAGTTCCGACGATCGATTTGCACGTCAGAATCGCTACGGACCTCCATCAGGGTTTCCCCTGACTTCGTCCTGACCAGGCATAGTTCACCATCTTTCGGGTCCCAACGTGTACGCTCTGGGTGCGCCTCTTCTCGCGATGAGAACGAGACGCCCCGGGAGTGCGAGGCCGCATCGCGACGCGGCCCATCATCCCTAGGTCGACGGCCAGGGCCGACCTTCACTTTCATTACGCATTTAGGTCTCGCGACATGTCCCAATGACTCGCGTACATGTTAGACTCCTTGGTCCGTGTTTCAAGACGGGTCCTAAGAGTACCCAAAGCAGTAGCGTCGCCGACCGGTATCAGTCTCCCGCGAGACCGCGGGAGACGTTCGCAGGCCTGTCGAAGGTGTACCGTACTGTAACCAACAGCGGGCCAGGACCGGGGACGGCGCGAAGTCCGTAACCACCGAGTACCGTGGCGCGCGCTTGCGACGGTCTCGACGCACCGTGAATTGTGCGGCCTGATACATTGCGCGTACCGCCGAGCAGCCGGCCGGGCGACCAAGGGTTTGTCGCGTGCCGTTTTACCGGCGACGCAACAGACACCGCACCCGGGCCGTAGACCGGCACCCAGCGTGTCGCGACGTTCTACTTGGGGAGAAGTGCACGACGACGAGCGCCGGACAGCGGCGCACGGTAGCGTGCCCGCGCGCGAGCCGCAAGGACTCCGCGGGACATCGCCGACCGACGCGAAGCCAGCGCCGCTGACGATGAATCTCCCCGTTCGATCTTTTGGGTTTCTTAGGTTTACCCCTGAACGGTTTTACGAACTCTCTCTTCAAAGTTCTTTTCAACTTTCCCTCACGGTACTTGTTCGCTATCGGTCTCGTGGTCGTATTTAGCCTTAGATGGAGTTTACCACCCACTTAGAGCTGCACTCTCAAGCAACCCGACTCTAAGGAGAGATCCTCCCGAGGCGCGCACCGGTCGCTACGGGCCTGGCACCCTCTACGGGTAAGTGGCCCCATTTAAGATGGACTTAAACGCGACGCGGCACCTCGGAATAAGCGGATCCTCCCAAAAACCACATTTCCCTGCGGCGGAACCGCGGGATTCGGTGCTGGGCTCTTTCCTGTTCGCTCGCCGCTACTAAGGAAATCCTGGTTAGTTTCTTTTCCTCCGCTTAATAATAGGCTTAAATTCAGCGGGTAATCTCGCCTGCTCTGAGGTCGTCGCATAGTGAGTTCTCGTAGCCGTTTGCTTCCTCCGCGTCGCTCATCGTCGTCTCTCTTCTATAATATATATTAATAAGAGGGAGAGAGAGAGAGCGTCGAACGAGAGAGCAGCAGCGGCAGCACACGAAATACGCGAGAAGGCAAATCGCCGGGGCGCTAACCGCACACACACTCGTTGATGGTAATGGAGACGATATATCGCGGGGTTCGAGATTCTCGGCTCTCCCTTCTCTTTTATATACGAAATTCGGGCGGAATTGATTCGACGAGTACACGACGCGGCGCGCCGATCCCCTTTTTTCGCTTTACGAAAATTTCGTGGACTCGGACACGCGGTCGGCTCGCGATTCAAAACCCTTTTCCGTAAAGAGGTAAAGGATTACGAATGCTCTCTCCGCCGGACGACGACGCGCCGTATATTTCTCCGTAATACCGTTATGTGTGCGGGCAAGGGCGCCTCGGCATAAGACGCGCGAGCGCTATCGCACCGAGAGACGCGGCACAGAGTGCGAGAGCAGTCCGGTCAGTCTGTGTGATGTACGGAGAGGAGAGACGGTGAGACAAACGCTACCTACTTTCGGGAGATAACGACGCACGCGCCGCTCTAGGGAAAGCGGTGCCATTCACCGTTCTGACCCTTTTTTTGGCCGTTTGTTGCTCCCTTCGCGCGCGCTCTTACTCTCATCCCATTTCTCCTCGGCTCTCGCGTACACACACGACTTGGATACACAAACACGCTCCCCCTCTTAATTCGCGCAGCATTCTCTGGGCGCGCGTTCGTCAACGTTTTACACGCTTGTGCGCTTCTCCTCCTCATTATTATTATTATTATTTCGGTGTGTCATTTCAGACGACGCCAGGATTTGCACCGCGGCCGGTCGGCGCGGCACAGACACCTCGGGCGAACGTCCAACGATTGCTCGTACGCCCATTGTAAGCGTTGCACAGGGCACAGGCGACGCGCGCGCCATTCTCTTGTCGCCCGCGTCGTGGCCGTGCGCGCTTTTCGGGCGCAAGCAGTTTAGGGGTACTAAAACGACCCTCAGCCAGGCGTGGTCCGGGAATTGTATCCGTGGACCGCAATGTGCGTTCGAAATGTCGATGTTCATGTGTCCTGCAGTTCACAAGTTGACGCGCAATTAGCTGCGTTTTTCATCGACCCACGAGCCAAGTGATCCACCGTTCAGGGTAATCGTTTGAAATTTTTGCGTTCGCGAAGAAACGCGCTTCTCGTTCAACCATCGTGGTCTCTTCTCTCGGACGAGAGAGAGAGAATAATCGTGGTGGCTCTTCGATCAGCCTGTCCGCGCGCGTCCTCGGACGCGCGCGGACCGCCGCCTCCCGCCAGGGAAGGCTACGGCACAAAGATAGAGTTGTGTGTTTTTCGTTCGGAGCGTCTCTCCCGCAACGGGAGAGCCGGGGCGGAAGCTCTTTGAAGAAACCGTCGGACCGACACAGTTGACAGATTGGTCGAAATATCATCGATCCCTTCTCTGTGTTATATATATATTATAATAATATATGGGGGTCCTCTCGCTCGGCACTCGCGGTCGCACACCGTGTGTTCTCGGCACGCTGACCGCTGCCCCGCGACAACGGGGAGGGCGCGCGTCGACGAACGTCGTGGGTGCTGCACACACGCGTGCGCGGGCATAGGTTACCACCGGTTCGCGCTTAACGCCGAATCGACGCTCTGTGTGTGTATGGCCGGAGAATGGCACACACACGAGCGTGATCGCGAAACAGCTCGCTCCGAATCGTCGTCGAACACCGCCGGGCGCGCTGCTCTGTTTGCCGACTACTTTCGGTCAGAGAGGCGCGACGGCGTCCGTCGTTATATCAAAACACAACCAACAAATTCCGTCAAATCCGTTATTTTCTTTTTCTCTGAGAGCGCCTTTTCAGCGCGTCCATTCAGTCGCCGACTGCTGCGAGCGCGCGTCTCTCCCAAAAGAGAGGACTCTCGACGCAGAGCAGGACCTCCGGAACGTTAATGATCCTTCCGCAGGTTCACCTACGGAAACCTTGTTACGACTTTTACTTCCTCTAAATGATCAAATTTGGTTATCTTTCCGGCAACATCGGCAATGCCGAGACATTGCCGCGCACCAGTCCGAAGACCTCACTAAATCATTCAATCGGTAGTAGCGACGGGCGGTGTGTACAAAGGGCAGGGACGTAATCAACGCGAGCTTATGACTCGCGCTTACTGGGAATTCCTCGTTCATGGGGAACAATTGCAAGCCCCAATCCCTAGCACGAAGGAGGTTCAGCGGGTTACCCGGGCCTTTCGGCCAGGGAACACACGCTGATTCCTTCAGTGTAGCGCGCGTGCGGCTCAGAACATCTAAGGGCATCACAGACCTGTTATTGCTCAATCTCGTGCGGCTAGAAGCCGCCTGTCCCTGTAAGAAAATTTGTTTGTACGTTGGTAGTAAAAACCCGCCAGCCGAAGCCGGGGGCCTTCGCGATACTATAAGGTACGCCTATTTAGCAGGCTAGAGTCTCGTTCGTTATCGGAGTTAACCAGACAAATCGCTCCACCAACTAAGAACGGCCATGCACTACCACCCACCGAATCAAGAAAGAGCTATCAATCTGTCAATCCTTCCGGTGTCTGGGCCTGGTGAGGTTTCCCGTGTTGAGTCAAATTAAGCCGCAGGCTCCACTCCTGGTGGTGCCCTTCCGTCAATTCCTTTAAGTTTCAGCTTTGCAACCATACTTCCCCCGGAACCCAAAAGCTTTGGTTTCCCGGAAACTGTCCGCCGAGTCATCGGAGGAACTTCGGCGGATCGTTAGCTGGCATCGTTTATGGTTAGAACTAGGGTGGTATCTGATCGCCTTCGAACCTCTAACTTTCGTTCTTGATTAATGAATGAGGGAGAGAATGAGAGCGTTGCGGAAGTGAGTGAGATAGCGTGTATGAGAGTAATTGATGCGAGGCTCCGTAAATTCCTGTTTACGGAGACGAACAAAATTTCAAAGAGTGCGAGTGCGAAAATACTGGACATTGTGGGAGAATATGAGGAACAGATGATGAAAATGTTGTGCAAGAATGAGAGAATACAGGGGAAACTGGATGAGTGTATGCGTCGAGCGAGTCGGGATTTAGCCTACGGCGGAAGTGGAATGAGCTATGCGAGCGTGAGTGCGAAAAATGTTGAAAAGAGCGTGATTGAAAAGGTACAGGAAGTGAATGTGAAAAAGAGTGAAAACGAAAGAGAAGAGTTATGCGGTAATAGTGAGAGCGGATGATGCAAGTGCGAGTGTGACAAGTAAGGAAGTAAAGGAGAGAATGATAAAGCATGTGAGCAAGTCACTGAATGTGCGTGTGAAAGCGGTGAGGAAAGTGAGGAATGGAGGTGTAGCGATTGAAACGATGAGCGAGAGTGAGTTGAAAAGAATAAGAGAGTGTGGTCAGTTTAAGAATGCTGGCCTAAAGGTTGAGCTGCCTCGCAAGATAGGCCCAAAGATCATCTTGTACGATGTGCCGAATGATATGGCGAGTGAAGTGTTAATGAGAGAAATGTATGAGAAGAGCTTGAAAGGGCGAGTGGATGAGAGAGTATTTATGGAACGTGTGCGTGTTGTGAGTAGGAATGCGAAGAAAGATGCAACCTGCGGAAATGTGATATTAGAAGTTACGAGTGCAATAAGAAATGTGCTCTGTAGTGACGGACGAGTGTTTGTGCATTGGAAGGCCTTTAGAGTGAAAGAGTTTTTCAGTGTGCTGAGGTGCCACAAGTGCTTCGCATTTGGGCACATGATGCGGCAATGCACCGAAAAGGAAAGACTGTGCCAAAAATGTGGACGTGTAGGACACATGATGAGAGATTGTAAAAAGGAAAGTGTGTGTAGAAACTGTAAGCTGAAAGGGAGCAAATGTGATCACTCGGTTCTGTCCGAAGTGTGTCCGGAATACGTGAGAGCGTTAGAGAGAGAGAAAGCGAGAATAAATGACGAATGAATGGTGCGTGAATGTGGTGCAGTATAACTGCCAGAGAGCGTATGCGGTTATGTGTGATCTGGGTGAGATGATGCGCGAACATCGAGTGAGTGTAGCACTGCTGCAAGAACCGTATGTAAGGCATGGACGTGTGGTGGGCTTGCCCATAGGTATGGATGTGATTGTGTGCGAAAGTGGGACGGTGAAAGCAGCAGTGGTGGTAAATGACTCTAGGTTAGACGTGATGTGCGTGAGAGAGTGTACGAATAAGCTTGGAGTGAGTGTGTGGTTGAAGGGGGACTTTGGCGAAATGTATGTGGTGTCCATGTATTGCCAGTATGGTAAGTGTATCGAGCCGTACTTGGCGTACATGGACAGAGTATGTGAGACGGCCGGGAGAAAGCGTCTGCTGATAGGTATGGATGCGAATGCCGTCTCTCCCTTGTGGTATAGCAAGGGTGGAGGCAGCAGAGAGAGTAAAGCGCGTGGTAGAGTGATTGAGGAATAGATGATTGCGAGCGGGATGAATGTTGTTGAATGAGCCAAGCGAGTTTTACTCGTTCAGCGGGCCGAATGGGGAGAGTAACATCGATGTCACTTTCGTGAACGGCGTGAATGGAGGGTGCCGGTATGAATGGGAAGTAAAGCCCGACTGGGGAGTGAGTGACCATAACGTATTGTTAATACGGATGGTACACAGAGAGAATGTAGGTACGAATGAGGGCATGCGTAGATGGGTGTGCAAGGACGTAGACTGGGAAGGATATATGTGTGATATGCGAGAGAGTGCGTTAGAGGATGCAGCGAGCGCCATAGACGAAGCGGATGCGCAGAGCTGTGTAGAGCGAATGATGAAATGGATCCATAGTGCGAATGATCGATGGATGAAGAGGTGTAAACCTGTGTATGCTAGGAAGCTTGTGTGGTGGACGGATGAGCTTGAGAAACTGAAAAAGGCTGTAGGAAGGAGCAGACGTGCCTACCAGCGTGCGAGAAAAAGGAATGGAAGCAGAGTGGAAGAAAGAATGAATGAATATAAGTATGTTTTGCGGGAGTATAAGGAGGAAATGCGAAGAGTGAAAGAGGAGAATTGGAAGCGATTTGTGTGCGTGACTGGGAAGAGGGATCCATGGAGCGATGTATATAAGGTGTGCATGGGAAAGCGTGATAGGGTAAGATTAAGTGGCATAAAAGTGGGTGATAGAGTGACGAGTACATGGAAAGAAAGCGCGGATGAGCTAATGAAGAGATTCTTCCCGGCAGCAAGGACAAACGTGGCGATAGACGCCAGGGGAGACGTGAGAGAGGAAGAAAAGCAGTTTGAATGGAGCAAAGTGGATGTGGCAGTGAGATCGATGAAAGTGGGTAAGGCACCTGGTATGGATGGTGTGAGTGCTGAGATGTTGCGAGCGATTTGGCGTGCTGTCCCGGTATGGATGAAAAGAATGTATGATGTATGTCTGAAGACAGCGTGTTTCCCCCCGGCGTAGAAGACTGCGCGGGTGGTAGTGTTATTGAAGTCCCCCGATAAACCTAGGTCGGACCCTGGGTCTTATAGGCCCATTTGACTGCTGTCCGTGCGGGGAAAGTGTTAGAGCGAATGATGGTTGGAAGACTCGAGCGAACGATGTGTGGAAGAATGTGTGACGCCAAGTAGGGATTCGTAAGGAATCGGTCGACCGAGGATGCATAGAATCGAGTGCATGACTGGGTGAATGGGTCGGAGAGAAAGTATGTGTTAGGAGTGTTCGTGGACTTCAAAGGAGCGTTTGATAACCTAGAGTGGGAATGTGTGATCGAGAAATTGCGTGAGGTTGAATGTGAAGAAATTGAATTATGGAAGAGCTATTTTAGCGGCAGCCGTGTATGCATGATGGGTGCGTGTGACACAGTGTGGAAAGACGTAAAGCGTGGCTGCCCGCAGGGCTCCATCTGTGATCCATTTATATGGAACCTAATGATGGATGAACTGTTGTGGCGGCTGCGTGAGAGTGAATGTAAAGTGGTTGCGTACGCGGATAACTTGTTGTTTGTCGTGGAAGGACAGAGCCGAGCGGAGTTGGAGAGAAAGGGTACTAAGTGGATGAGAATGGTGTACGAATGGGGAGTGAAAGTAAGTGTGAGTGTGTCTGAGAACAAGACTGTGATGATGTTGATAAAAGGTAGTATGGCTGGGACGAGGCCTCCCAATGTACGAGTGAATGATAGATGCGTGAGGTATGCGAGGAGCGTGAAATATCTGGGTGTTTGTGTGAGTAAAAGGATGCACTACAGGTTGCATCTGGAGTGTCTGAGAAAGAAATGTATGAATGTGGTGGGAAAATTAGGACGCGTGTTGAGAAGTGAGTGGGGTTTGCGAAAGAAAGCTGTGACTGTGTTGTATAAAGGTCTGTTCATGTCGTGTTTGATGTATGGAGCGAGTGTATGGTATGGAGTGATGAGATTTGAATATGCGAGGGAGCTCATAAATAGGTGCCAGCGAGTGGTGTTGAGTGCGTGTCTGAATGTATGTAGAACGGTCTCCACGGCGGCCATGCAAGTCCTTATGGGTGGCTTGCCGTGGGACCTGGAGTGCGTGAGAAGAGGAGTGTTGTATAAGGTGAGAAAGGAAATTAGTATGAGTGAGTATGATGTAGTGAATGATAGTGACTTGCGTGAGAGAGGTGTGGAAGGATGTATGGAATTGGTGAGTGAAAGGCTGTATGAGATGTGGCAGAATAGATGGAATAAGTGCGAGAAAGGAAGAGTGACGTATGAATTTATAAAGAATGTAAGGTTCGCGGGTGAGTGCCGAGAGTTCGAGCCTAGCTTGACCCTGGCTATATCCTGACAAAGCATGGAAGTTTGAATGAATTCCTGTATAAGCGTGGTCTGTCTAAGAGTAAGAGCTGTGCATGCGGAGCGGAGAGAGAGAATTAAAAGCATGTGTTGGTTGAGTGTCCAATGTATGGTGATGTGAGGAACCTGAGTGAGTGGGGTGTGATTGTGCGAGAGAATGGCAGTGTGGATGTGAGTCGCATGTTGGAATGTAAGAAAAGGTATGAAAGTGTTGGTGTGTATGCGAAGATTGTATTTCAGAGAAGGAGGGCGATGTTGAAAGGAGGATAAGAGAAGCCGATGTTCCCGAGGAACATAGGCCGACCACTGCCTGGGAGGTGTAGGCCTCCGAAAGCTGGGAGTGGTCTCGGCCACGAAGATCCAACCAGTGATCTTGACTGGTACCACGGGAGTCGGGTTGCCCAGGGGGATTCGTCTTTTGTCCCGGCAATTAAGGTCGGACTCGTGGGGGTAGTGGTTGAAGCCGCATGCTGGTTAGGGGCTCTCGGGCCTCGACGGGTGAGCAGCGTATCTGCTCGGGCACCAGTCCTGCACAGCTGGTAAAGCGTTGGACAGGCGCTCGCCCTAACCGGTGGGTTGCCGAAGAGTCCTACAAACTCGGAGGCGCTACTGGTAGTTCCTGGCCTGCTGGAACGAGCTGATTGGGCTTATCCCAATTCCGCACCCATGGGGGTCGTGTGACTAAGCTCTCTGAGCAGGTACCGCACGTTAAATTAACCACGGACATCTGTTCTTATCTACTTTCACAGGAAGCTACTGACGATTCGACAGAAGTACGGGCATGACGCACCCGGGGCCCCGAGGTCCCTTTCAAGCCAGGATGGGAGGCATCGTGTCTGGGGCTGCATGGCCGCGGGGAGGTTAAGTTGCGCGACCGCAAACGATCCCCCAAGGGGCACCTGGCGCAACCTCTGTGGTATATAAGTCGCCTTACCCAGGTGATGGAGGCTCTGCCTGAGTGGACATTTTTTTTCCTGCCATACTCGTGGGATATACATGGAAAGAACAAAACTCAAACAAAAACACAAAAACTTGGCTGATACTTTGGTAACGACTAATGCTGGCACGAAAGTAACCGAAACTCTGAACGCCGAAAAAGAGAGAGAAAGAGAATTGCTGTTTGCGCGAAGGGGATCTGTAAGTAGATCACCACCTCCTTCGGGTAGTACCCAAAAAGACACTGAAGAGACGCATGAAGGGAACACAAGGCTGAGTGATTCTGAAAATGAGAAGGATTGATATGAAAAATTAGAACAGAGCACAGGAGTAAATGAAGTAGAGGAGATGATGGAGACAAAGGAACAGCTCGAGACATTCATGTTTAATGATAACAACAAAATAACAAAATCTGCAATAAAATACATATTGTCCAAATGGGCAGTACTAGAAAATAGACTACATAATGTAGTTTTAGAAAAAGAAAAATGGAAAGCTGCTTACAAAGCTGTTGCTGACTTGAGGCCTAAAGGACTCTCCTATGCCAATGTTACGGCAGGAACTCCAAGGACTGCTACAGGTGCTGTAAAAGAAAAAGAAAGGAGGTCAGTTACTACGCACAAAATAGTACTAATTAAACCTATAAAAGAAGACGAAGATGCGAAAACGAATAGTGAAATAAAGAAGGAGGTTATAAAGGAACTGACAAGTACAAATAAAAGGCTGAGGATTAAGGCAATAAGGCAAATGAGAAGAAAAGGAGTAGTGGTGGAGGTGGATGAAAGAGACGGGGACTTTGTAAAAAGAATAAACCTAACAACAAAGAAATTAAAAGTAGAGGAGCCAAGAAAAATAAATCCTACTTTTATAATTTATGACGTAGACAGGGAATATAAGTTTGAAGATCTCAAAGAAGATTTCATACTTAAAAACTGTGACGATCCGGATCCAATCGAAATAGAAGAAAACAAAAAGGATTGTGTGGGAGTAACTATGACTCTCTCGGTCCTCAATGCAACACGCTGCGATGGTACTTAGAGAGAGTCGTGGTTGGTTCGTGATGCGCCAACGAAGTCCTCTAGTAAGGACCTTCAGCCTCTCACGTCCAAGTTGTAACTCCACCTCCTTGTGGTGCTCCCGGAAACGGCCTACTTTGAAAGTTTAAACTCGGTAGGTGTCGACTAAGAAAGTGTACAGCGAAGTGCGCCCCTAAGGGCTTCGGCCCATGCGCCTACGGTCATGGTGAGTTGTGGGGCTAAGAAAGACCGGGGTTTCTTGGGGGGCTCTCGGTTGTCAATCCGTTTGCCCCCCTATACGCAGTTAATTATGGAGAGAAATTTGAATGAGAATACTGTCCCGGGTTCTCGGATGGCCCGGGGACTGCGTGCGAGTGCTCGCTTGAGTGAGAGCGCTAGAGGTACGGAGGACCCTGACGGGGTCGCAGCTGGTTCGTCGGAAACCACTATAAGGACCAGCCAGGCTGAAGTGGACAGCCTAGAGGAGGAAAAGGTCAGCTGTGAGCAGTGTTCGGCGAGGTTCCGGAACATGCGTGGTCTTGGTGTCCACAAAGTACGTGCTCACCCACTACAAACAACAGTGCTATCAATGTTGACCGCGTAAAGGCCAGATGGTCAGTTGAGGAAACTAGACTCATGGCACGCGCTGAGGCTGAAGGCACCTTAGCCGGGGAGTTTTTCATTAACCAGTATCTGGAGACAAGGTTCCCCAATAGGAGTTTCGAAGCCATCAAGGGTAAACGGCAACAGGAGCCTTACCGAGTGATGGTTAGAGACTTCTGCCAAGAGATCCAATCGCGTCGCGCGATTGTGATCGATGAGGGCGATAGGGATGGTGCGGTGATGACACGAGCCGACACCATTCCTGCGGCCACTGAGGCTAGTACTGACGATCAAAGCGCACATCAGCCTTCCCCTGAACAAAGTTCTCAGAGGCTGCGGGACAAGATACAATCACTCGTAGAGCAGAGTGCGGCGTTCCGTAGCTACGAGGCTGATACTCTTGCTGTCACGGCAAGAGATGCTCTGACGGCGGGGAGGGTCGACGTCTTGGCTATCAACAGATGGCTGGGCATGATCTTCCCTCGGCCGCTACAAGTGCGCCCTCCGCAACGCGTTTCGGCAAAGAAGCACTGTCCTCCAGTCAAGCGAGAGAGCAGGGAGCAGAGGAGAAAGAGGGAGTATGCAATTGTGCAATCCTTCTACAAGAAGAACAAGAAGTCCTGTTTGTCGCGTATCCTCGAGGGCGACTCGGTGCGCAAGAGGCCGTCTGCTGTCGAATCTTTTAACTGCTGGCGGCCCATTATGGAGGCCTCCAGCGGTGCGGATGGAGACATGACGGACTTGCGTGAGTCGTTTGAGGAAGCGGCACAGGCTGCGAGTGCTGGCCGGGGCCGTACGTCAAGTTTGAGAGGGATTCACCTCGAAAGTCTCGGCGATGGCGCTGCCACGGATCCAGTTCCTTTGGCGGATAAGACCTTGCTCTGGGATTCTATAACACCTGCAGAGGTAAACAGGATTTCCGTAAGGACTGGCACTGCGCCCGGATGGACCAGATTACGCCGAGGATGTGGAACGCTGTTCCTGCGATTCTTCGTGCGCTTCTGTTCAATCTGCTGCTCCTGGCAGAGACGATCTCCTCGTCAATCGCCACAACCAGAACGGTGGCCACAACTCCTTGTGAAGGGGGGTATGTCCGATCGGCCAGGTCCGACAGAGTACCGTCCTCTCAGCATAAGATCCGTTATAACAAGACACTTCCACAAGATATTGGCAAAGAGATTGGCAGCCCTCGACATCTTCGACAAGCGCCAAAGGGGGTTCCGGCCGGTGGACGGGGTATGTGAGAACGTCACAGTCCTTTCATCCGTGCTTTGGGACGCCCGGAGGCGTTGTCGTTCTCTGCATGTGGCGTGCGTTGATCTGTCGAAAGCTTTCGATACGGTTGCGCACGCTGCTATTCATACGACTCTCGATGAGCTGGGGCTCCCTCGGAAGTTTAGAGAGTACGTAAGGGCTGTCTATTCGAATGCGTTGACCGAGTTGCAGGGGGTCAACGTTGAGGAAGTGTCGGCCATTATGATTGGCCGTGACGTGAGACAGGGTGAACCGTTGTCGCCCCTGCTGTTCAATCTGGTCGTAGATAGAGCACTAAGAATTCTCTCGGAAGACGTTGGCTATCGGTTGGGTAACCGGCTTATCAATGCGCTGGGCTACGCAGACGACATTGTGCACCTGGTCTCTACCAGAGATAGTCTGCAGGAGAACTTGACACGGCTTCAGACGCCTTTATGCGAAATGGGCTCGAGATCAACGCGAGAAAGACCGGAGTGCTGTCCATGGTGGCGTCCGGCAGAGTCAAGAAGGTGAAGGTGGATACCACACCTTATTTCACCGTGGGGGAGAGCGATGATACCGCAAAGATCCCTGGTCAATGTCTGGACGTATCTGGGCTGCGAATACACAAGTGCTAGGGAACTCGCAAGCGATCCACCCTTAGCTCAGGCCATCGAGCAACTCACGAGGGCACCTCTTAAGCCGCAACAGCGGCTGAGGTTGTTGCGTGACTGTCTCCTTCCACGGTATTATCACCGATGGACAGTGGGTACGGTCTCGGCCAAAACCCTCAAGGGTAAGAATATCATCGTACGCACCGCGGTGCGACGATGGCTGCGTTTTCCCCATGATGTTCCTGCTGGATACCTGCATGCGCCGATACTGACACATATTATTGTATATCTACTCATTGTCAGATTATATAAATATTACGAATTATATACCATTTTAAATATATGTTTACAGTGATATAAATAAAAAAAGTTAAAACTTTAATAATATATATATATATATAGTTAAGTTTTTACAAAAATTTAAAATTAATAACAGATATATTTTTACCTACATCAATCTCAGCATTACAAGTATCGGATGTAGATATTGTATCTGAATTTTGTGGAACAAGGTCATCTTTATTTGCTGTTCGATGTTCTTGTGAACTTATAGATTTACTATATGTAACTGCAGACTTTTTAGACTGAATATTAATTATTTTTTCATTACTTATTTGTATCGGAGGCTTAGTTATTTTCTTATAATTTTTTATCAGTGGTTTTTTTATTTCATAAGTCATTTTGCTTTTATTTAAATCGTTTGATATATTAGAAGCTTCATCTAAATCATTGCTTGTGTCAGTTCTATCTGAATTATCAGAAGAACTTGAAATTTTTTTTACTCGATTCATTTTCTTATCACCTTGTATTAATGGTGTCTTTATTTCACAGATTTTGCTCTTATTTATTGTTAAAGCTTTTGGTGTATTAGGAAAATTATCTAACTCTAAATCATTGCGAGTTTTTAATTTATTGATGCTTGTGTCGCTTGTATCAGAATTATCAGGAGATGAACCTGTATTTTTTTTTGCTCGTTGATATCTCGATTTTTTGAGGTTATTTTCATCATCACCATCTATATCGGATCATTGTTCAGCTAATTTAAGTTTGTCTATAGCTTTATCATATGTATCTAAAACGTATAAAATTTTTGAATATTAAAAATTAGATTTTTGTTTTTATATATTTTATAATCAAATATCACTTAAAATTTAAATTTTAATATATACTTTTAATACATATATATTATAATTTTAATTTATATAATTTTTGATAAAAAAATAAAATACATTTTTTATATTACTAACCGCTGCTACCAAAAATACGGATTATTTTATATAATTGCCAATCATCAGAAGGAAATATTCTTTTCATAATTGCTTTATTTATCTTAATTTGACTTGTATATGATGGCCATTTACATTCCTTATTATTTTCAGTTAACCATTCAGAAGGAACAATTTGTAAACCATCTTCGAACTCCACAATATTATACGCCATAATAACTGTAAATAAAAATTGATCAGCATTGAAATTATAAATAATCTATGATGTAAATAATATGATAAAAATGTGACGATAATAATAATAATAATAATAATAATAATATTTGCAATTTATATTAGAGTATTATAATTACGTTTAATTATTTAATTACAAATGCAAATTAATATTAAACATGTATTATTCAGTTGTGTGTAACATCGGAAATATAATATAATTTTTTTTATAAGGCATTTTCAACATTTTTGCTCTAATTTTATCAAACTCCCATGTCTGAAGATGAGAATATTCAGACATGATACCAATATTTAAAGTTAATGACGAAATAGGCTGTGTATATAAATCTTCCACTAACACAAGTACTTTGCCAATAGCATACATTTTATTGTCATTAGATTTAATGAAATTTAAAATTGACATTATTTGTCCATTTTCAAAAGAAATGCAATTATTTTTTGGATCATCACAGTTAATATAATATTGATTATTGCAAAAAATTTTATATTGTTGTACAGAAATGAAATCTTTCGTAATAGGACCATCACAATGAGAGCGTGTAAAACATTTTTCCATATCGTATGAATTTGAATATATTTTGAATGTTTCATTATTATGTATTGTCTCAATTTCTGCAAATCTTCTTGTTAATTGCTGTAATGGTTGGTTAGTTTTACGAATTAATTTCTTTAACGTAGACATATAATTCTCAAATTTAAATGCACTAAATTTATCCAGAGCACCAAATTGTTTTACGTCTGCAGCAAGATGTAATAAATTATGAATATTATGTGAAATATATTTAGAACCGTAGATAACTTGAAATGATTTTACAAAATGTTTTAATAAATTTTCTGCATATTCTATAATAGAAGTTTGATATGTTAAAGTAGGATGTGCAAGAATTGTGATTGCTATCTTTTACGTTCTTCAATAATTTTTAGAAGAGCTTTTTCGAGACCTAAGTGGCAGTAATCTCCGTTTTCAATTTGTATAATTTCAGTTGATTTAGGAGTTTGCAATAATGTACGTGGATCTTTAGGCAAAGTATAATTAGTGTGTGTTTGCAATATCTGTAAAAGGTGACGGAGTGATTTGAGTGATATCTTTTCTTCAATAGCCCATTTACTTATGTCATGTATAAAAGTTTTGTTATCATTTAAACACAGATTTTCATAATTGTTATCGACTATAGCTTGCAGCTTATTTGCATCCGTGTAATTTTGTATCATACAGGCATTATTTTCATTCAAAAAGTTAATATTATTTTCATCATAATATTGATTTAGATTTCTATCTGAGTATACTTTATCAGAATCACATAAAGACGAAGCATTCTCATCAACAACAATTAGTTGATCATTATTATTATTAATTATTGCCATAGAATCCGCAGAATCAGTCTGATGAGTTATCATATTCATATCTGTTACTGTGTTTCTTGCAACTAATCTTCGTTTATGTCTTGCACTATAAAATATTGAGTGTTTTCGTTTGCGACCCATATTTTTCACAAAATATATTTTTTTTCCTAAATATACATATACAATGAAAAAAAGATATCTTGTTACAATAAATATGAAAAAAATATAAGACAAACATAAGATAAAAAATATTGTATATACTAACCTTAATTTTTATGTTGATGTTTTTCACTTTGTTAAATCACTTTTTATTGCTAAGTGATCTTCTGAGATCACTTATTTTGAGTCAAAATGTCCCCTTATGCAAATAAAAAACACGTACTGGTACACCAACAGACTGCGTATACGCTGCAGAGCGTTTTGGGCAACGTGCACGCGCCTACACGGTCACGCTTGCATTAGGATTAGGTAAGATTAGGTTACATTAAGTAGCGTCCATTAACGGTGACGTGTTGATTCTTTTACTTTTAGAACAAATCAACGTCAAGTCTTGACAAGATGACAACTTAGCAGTCATTCTGCTGAACGCGACTATTTTAAAGAAAAATATTTCAAATAAAAGTTGTTTGATTCAAAGAAGGTCATAAAGTAGATGATGCCCTTTATTTGATGAATATTTTAAGAGATATTTGAAGTGGTGTACGTGTTATTTTAAATTGGACACCCTAATATATTTTTAGTTATAGCAGTAATAAATATAAATAAATAAATATAAATTATTTTTAAATATATCATAAATTAAACTTTATTTTTCTAATTTTAATTGTTGATCGTCACAGCACAACATCTTTATGATGTCACTGTGACATTTTCTTGCTATGACAGATTTTTTATCATTATTGTTACATTTCGTGATATACTAGTTATATCAATGTGACATTTTTGATGATATCACTGTAACATCATAAAGATGTTGTGCTGTGACGATTAAATATATATTTTATCGTCACAGCAGAACATCTTTATGATGTCACTGTGACATTTTCTTGCTATGACAGATTTTTTTATCCTTATTGTTACATTTCGTGATATACTAGTTATATCAATGTGACATTTTACAATGATATCACTTCAATTGTGATTAATGATATCACTGTTACCTTCCAATAATCTCACAATGACATCACAGTGACATTACATTTTTTTGTCACCTTGTGACTCTATTGTGAGCTTATTGTGATGTCACTGTGACATTTTTTGCTATGGGGGATATAATTAACTTATAAGATACATAATAACACAAATCGCTAACACAACTAATATGGTCAGTGCTGTTAATGTGGGCAATAAGAAGTTTTAGTAATATATATAAGTTATCATCTAATTGCATTCATTTATCGCTAAATAATTTTAATACAAGCCAACATTTTAATATAAAAATATTAATTTCTCTTTGATTTTAACGTAAAAATAAAAAATTCATGAATACACTAAATACACAAGTAACTATTATTGTGATACTTAAAAAATGATAAAACTTATTGACGTTGTTGCTTTGCCTGTAAAAAATAAAAGTAATAATAAATATGTTGTTATATCGAAAACTAAAATATACAAGTAAAACGTAAAACATACTAGTTCTCTGTCGTAGCGCGTTTTTGAGTGCCTTAACCAAGCTGACACATAGTTCTGAAATTGTTTATCTGTCAAAAATGGAAAGTGTTTTCTAGTCGATCCTACAAATGTAACAAAAAAAAAGTTAATATAGTACCGGTACAATTATTATGCTATTAAAAGCATTAATTTTTTATAATTATATATTTTTACATTTCTATATACGTTTTAAAATGTCCATAATTATTAGTGTGTTCACTTCGAAGTTGCCTTTGCGACCCATCCAAGAACATTTTGTACCCAATTTATTAGTAAATATTTTTTCTAGTCCAGCTTTTATTTGATCGTGGGGAGAAGTGCCTCCTAATAAATAGACAAATGTTTCCTACGAAAAAAATGTAAATACATATATATATATACAATTGTTCGAGCCTTTTCTGGTAAATATTGAGCATCCTTTTTGTCTATTTTAATTTCAATTAAAGTCAGTTAGTCAGAAGGAAAAAGGGTTAAATATATATTTTTTAAAAATAGATATCAGTAGTTTTGGCATATTCAACAATGGTACAATGAAATTATAATAAATGTTATAAAATAATCCTAGTTTAATCAAGCTTGAACAATCAAAATTGCTTTTGAAAGCAATTTCTTTCTAACCATTTACATTATTTTACCAGCTCGAACCTTGAATTTTGTCTCAAATATTCAAAAAACAAGAAATAAGAAATGTAGACTATTTTTACCATTTGTTTTTGTCCTTCCTCATTAGTTTTTAAAGCGATGTCGAAATCAAGTAATTTTGTAAATTTCTTGAAAGGTTTGTTCGGAATAAGAGAAAAAGTACTACTACAGCTTGAACCAGATGCTGAGAGCAGTGGAAGCGAATTATTTGTACGCTCTAATTGCTTTAAAAATGCATTTTGTTGTTCCAATAATTTTTTAATCGCAATCGTGTTTTGCAGGATTGAAACAATATTCTGACTATCTGAAATATAAATTTACAAATTATATTACTATAAACAAAAGAACAATAAATATGAATGATTACCTGCTGGAAAATTTTCAAAAATGATATCGGTTGGTATCATATTATTTACTGGATTAACAGCATCTTTAGGATCTAAATAATGGAAATTTTTAGTATCATTATTGTATTTATTTAATATTAAATTAATAAATTAATAGACACTATATATATATTAAGCGGGATTACTTAAAATCGACTTGTATTGTTTAATACCTTATTGTACCAAAAATTATTTGTTTATACCTTCATCAGAAGTTACATGGTCTTCAGAGGCAATATTATTCTTTTTATTTTGACTCACGTTTATTGCTGTTTCATCCATATTTTCAATATCCTTGTCCAAGTTTTGGTTATCATCATTAATCAAATCTAAATGTATAAAAAATTACACTATTAAGCATTACTTTATTTGCAAGTTAAAAAAATAATGTTAAAGATTTATAAAAATAATATATATATTTATTTATTGTTATACCATTTGTCAACTGTTCATTTTCTAAATGCAAATCCATGACAGTCATTAACGGAGATGGTGTCATTCGCGGATTTGAATCGTCATCATTTAAGTTGTTTGCTGTAACTGGTTGGAATGTTTTCTTTTTTCTTTTCCCTCGGCCTAATTGCGAACATGATGTATCTGATGTATCGGTTCGAATTTTTTTATGTACAACATCTATAGCTTCCTTATATGAATCTGTAAT
>NW_028189498.1:0-21109 GCF_048542155.1 Nylanderia fulva
TTTCGTTCTCTCTCACCCTCTTTCGACCTCTTTCGTCCTCTTTCACCCTCTTTCGTCCTCTCTCACCCTCTCTCACCTCTTTTACCCTCGTACGTCTTTTCTCACCCTTTTTTGTTCTCTTTCACCCTCTTTCGCCTATCTCGTCTTCTCTTACCCTCATTCGTCCTCTCTCACCCTATCTCCAAAAAATCATAAAAATAAAAAGGTCAAGCCATGTTCAAAAGAAGGTCCTCAAAAATTTAAACCTAGTCTGTACAATGAAAAATAATTACTCGTAATTCCAGAGTTCCAATTTGTTAATATCGAATAATGTATTTGTTTCAAGTAATGGCAGTATGGTCAAATACATACCTACGTATATGCAGTTTTTGCTGTTAATTGTACTTAAACGAAAAAAATAATTAAATGATATAAATATAGCACATTTTAAATCAAGAAACTTATATAATCGAACTCTGTTTAAGAAAAAGTAGAACATTTTATTTGCCTCTGCCTTTACAAGAAACATTGGATAAGGTATGTCCTCCGGAAGATCCTATAAATTTGAATCACGAGTTGCACATTCTCGTTCGAGGTATACCCAAGAAATCTAAAGTGGTTTGGGAAAATTTGGTAGATATTAATAAAATGTATAAGGCTTTACAATGGTTGAAAGAAAATAATCCTCATTATTCAAAAATTCGTCTTCCAGCGTCATCTGATGATCTATTAAAGAATAAGTTGCAGGAAACAGAATATCGGATTGTCGATGAGGAAAGCGACAATGACGAAATAAATGAGGTGGTTGAGGAATTACCAGCATTGAATTTGTACAATGTACAGCAAAACAAAGATAATAATGATTAAACCGTTTTAAAACGTACGGCTTTTCTCACACAAATCACTGAACATTCGGATATTAACGATCATACAATATACCCAATACACACGAAAAGAATCGATAACGAATCTGCATTGAAGCTTTATCAAATGGTGAAAATTGAAGATTTTCCAATGGATAATCGTTATAAATATCTGGATGTCATGTGTTTCCCTGATTTATATCCTGATGGTGTCAATGGACAACGAGAAGATAGAAACTTTGCATTGCCGGAATATTTATTTATTAGAACACGATTGATGTCAAAACATAGTAGATTCAGGTTGAATCTGCAGTATCTGTTCTTCCTTCTCAATGATGCTAACTACCGACAGTTGAAAAGTGGTATCTATTATACGATGATGGTTACTAACCCACGAGAGAGATACACTGCTGGTAGATACTTGAACGAATTGAAAGGTTACGAATTAGAATCGAATTTAATGAGTATTTTCGCAAAATTGAGAAATACGGATCAATTTTGGCGACAACCGTCCAATAATGTAAAATGCATGACTTTGCATTACGGTCCAGCGACGTGGTTTTTGACTTTGAGTCCTAGTGAATGGAAATGGTCCGATTTGGGTGAATATTTACGAGATATGAATCCCGATAAAGAGAAGTTAAGCATCAGCGAACTAATCGCATACGATCTTGTAAGTACTTCTAGATTCATGTGTATAAAATTCAAAGCCATGATTGATTTTATTTGTTTGTCCGATAATTTAATAAGAAAGGTTATTCATTACTTCTGGTGACTGGAATATCAACGTAGAAGTATCCAGCACATGCATTGTATGATTTGGATAAAAGATGCTCCAGTATTAGGAAAATCGCCGGATGAAGAAGTTGCTACGTATATTCAAAAATACGTAACGTGTGAAATTCCAGATGAAAATGTTTCGCCAACGTTGTACGATACGGTAATAAGTGATCAAAATCATAAACATAACTCGTATTGCATGCGTACAAAAAAAACGGAAACTAATATATACAGAAAGTGTTGGTTCGATTTTCCTCGGCCAGTTACTGAGAATTTCGTTTTAAGAGACGTTATCACTTCGATAGTCGGTAGAAAAAATTTACGCAGTAAGAGCAGATTGTACGATCTTCCTCGCAAGGAGTCGGAAAGGTTTATAAACGATTATAATCCGGCTATCAAATATGGACATACAATTTATTGGAGAAAAATCAGAGTTTTTAAACTCATATTTAACAAAATACACGACAAAGTCGGAAAAATGCAATACTGACTTTGAAGTGATAGATTCGAATAAATCCTTGGCATCGAAACTGTGGAATTTTGCAATGCGTTCATTAAATAACAGAGAATGCGGTGCTTTAGAAGCTGCGGATACACTATTAGGGAATCCCTTGTACGGTATGGATAATGATACCATGGTCAAATGGATCGATGTTAATGAGGTGAGAAATAGAAAAGTTAAAACATTTAATGAAATTAAAGCTCTCGATGAAAATTCTACGAATATTTACTGTTCGTCACTTATCGATGATTACTACCCAAATAGACCTCAGAAATTAGAATCATTGAATTTGTACGATTTTGCCAGATTCTGGGAAATTACGAAACAGATGTCAAATAATGACGAAGTCAAGTGTTACAAACTGGCATCGGGTTTATTTTTAAAAAAACGAAAAAAGGGTTATTTAATTAACCATTATCGATTTAATATAAAAACTGAGCCCGAAAAATACTTTTACTCGCTGCTTCTTCTGTTCAAACCATGGAGAGATTTGAGTGAACTCAAAGGTACATTCGAGACTTACACGGATGCCTTTAAGAATTCAGAGTCTGTTTTAACGAAGGCAATGAAATATCACGAAAGGCTCGAAGAAATACAGAAAGCTTTTGAGAACGTTGCTGAATTAATCGAGAAGCGCGAAAATGATCTGAAAACAGCAGACAGAGACAAATCCGATGACGATGAACTGGATTGTATTATACTCCATATTATACAAATTATTAGAAGGATTCAATTGTGGCGGATCACGTACAATGAGGGATCCATACTGTCCATCTATCATATGCACCGATATATGTGAATGATAGAAATGTGTACCTGAATTGTTTGCTATAAATTGGTACCTGTGGAAAAAATTCAGAAATAATGTTAAAGAAAATTTAAAAAAACTTAAGAAAGAGATAAAAAATAGCTTTAAAACTTTCACATATTGACTATTATAATTCATCAAAATTTTTGCATTAGAAAAATTTTTGTTTTATTAATTAATCACTCTTGATATCTTATTATATGTGTTGAATACTAGTGTAAGGAATAACCATACTTTAAGATGACGGTAGTTGTCAGCGTGCATGGCAATTACATGGAACATAGGCGCATGCGTTCTGCGATATCGCAGGTGATTGGCTTTTGCCTTCAGAGAATGTAGAAAGGGCAAACGCGAGTCGGTCAGATGAGTAAATCTTGTTAAGATAAGGGAATAAAGATATTGTTTAACCGGGTCTTGGTGTTTTGCATCTACCTAATCCACGTTACTACATTCTATAGGTTTGCCTTTTTTCAACGTTTTCTCTGAACCTCCTCTACGAAAAGACCATTCTACAACCTCAGAAGTGGGATGGAGGCTTTCCTCAGACGTAAAAATGGATGTTTCTTAAAAAATTTTTTTTCTTTGTGTTGGCTTCAGTCTTTGTTTGTGCGTTACGTCGGTCTTTGTTCTTGCGTCGGTTGATGTAGCCTATTTTGCGTGTTAACGGGAAGTAATACATCCGGCGTCGGTGATTGTTTCTATCATCGCATATGATTGTTTTGCCATTGACTTATAGGTTTTATGGCCGTTCTCAATTGAAACGTGACCGGTCCTTTGGCTTCGTCATCTTGTACACAGGAAAATTATATTTAAAGAAGAAGCGGCCATATTGGGATGCGCAGTGCTATTTCCGAGATCTCAGAGTGAGCGCAGAAGAAAGGAAGAAGAAAAAAGCCTGCGTGAGCGAGTGGGCGACACATCTAATTTGTCTACGGTATCAATCACGTTGAACTCATACGCAGTCTTTAACGCATTAAACTCGTTCGTGATGTCGTCCGTGTTGGACTCGTTTGTGATGTGCAAAGATAATTGCTTGGACCTTGCCTGCGACGTTAACTAAGTTAAACTTGTAACGAAGCACCTTTCCCGACGCCACGGATCGGCTCGTCGGTGCCAGGATTCGGGAAGAGGGGAGACTCAGATTTACAATGACACACGGTTGCTCTGGTAAAAGTAGAGTTTATTCGGGGCCACCTTCCTGTGGTTCTCCCGTGATTCAAACCATTATACACAGCACAGTATAATCGGACGAAACGCGACCAGATGATACAGACGCGTACACGACTTATTGCTAGGATTGACAGATAGAAATATTACGGACGAGACGCGACCAGATTATACGGACGCGGACACGACTTATTGCTAGGATTGACGGATAGAAATATTACGGACGAGACGCGACCAGATTATACGGACGCGGACACGACTTATTGCTAGAGTTTCCAACGCGGACACGCGTACGGGCGCCCTGAGAAGGGCGAGCTCCGTCGGGCGCCGGTGACTTTCAGGTAGGACCCGGTGACCGAGGACGCTCGGCCTGCACGACGAGAACGCTCGTCGGCCGGGGTGATTTACGGACAGGACCCGGTGACCGAGGACGCTCGGCCTGCACGACGAGAACGCTCGTCGGCCGGGGTGATTTACGGACAGGACCCGGTGACCGAGGACGCTCGGCCTGCACGACGAGAACGCTCGTCGGCCGGGGTAATTTACGGACAGGACCCGGTGACCGAGAACGCTCGGCCTGCACGACGAGAACGCTCGTCGGCCGGGGTGATTTACGGACAGGACCCGGTGACCGAGGACGCTCGGCCTGCACGACGAGAACGCTCGTCGGCCGGGGTGAGTTACGGACAGGACCCGGTGACCGAGAACGCTCGGCCTGCACGACGAGAACGCTCGTCGGCCGGGGTGAGTTACGGACAGGACCCGGTGACCGAGAACGCTCGGCCTGCACAACGAGAACGCTCGTCGGCCGGGGTGATTTACGGACAGGACCCGGTGACCGAGGACGCTCGGCCTGCACGACGAGAACGCTCGTCGGCCGGGGTGAGTTACGGACAGGACCCGGTGACCGAGAACGCTCGGCCTGCACGACGAGAACGCTCGTCGGCCGGGGTGAGTTACGGACAGGACCCGGTGACCGAGAACGCTCGGCCTGCACAACGAGAACGCTCGTCGGCCGGGGTGATTTACGGACAGGACCCGGTGACCGAGGACGCTCGGCCTGCACGACGAGAACGCTCGTCGGCCGGGGTGAGTTACGGACAGGACCCGGTGACCGAGAACGCTCGGCCTGCACGACGAGAACGCTCGTCGGCCGGGGTGATTTGGAGTGTGGGAGTTGAGGAGTGATCCCTGAGTACGCTCGAGGGACCAGGACGGGACTGGTGGTGAAGTCTCGGCTGCGCCGCTCTTTATACCCGTCGGCCACCCCACTCTAAGACTAGCTTGGAGGGGGTCGAGTGACGGGTGGGGGCGAAAAGGCGGATTCCCAACGTATTCGTGTGGTGGCCCCGAAAGGGGCCGTTTACACGAGCGCGGGCGACTAGTGACGGCTAATCGGGTCGTCACATCACCCTCCTTTTCTAGGGGGGGGTGGCTATTCGACGGATCGTTCGCGGTCTTCCTCGTCGGTCGAATCTGATGATCCACCGGCCCGTCGGGGTGCGTACCTTATACCGCCGTGAGATGGTGGCGGCGTGGTACGGTATGTCGACGGTTTGGCCATCCCCCAGAGTGACCTGGATGGGTCGTGGCGGTCCCGGGCGTGGTGCTGGCACTGGTGGGGCCTGGCCGGTTGGAGGTCGGCGTGGTGCCGGTTGGGGTGGCTCCCTGGCTGGTGGCGCGACAAGGGATCGCACCTGTTGGCCTGTGTTGGCGCGATGCGCTGGCTGGTCCGCTTCGTCAGGCGTCGCTGACTGGCGCGTGGTGGCTGGCGGTGCGACAGCGGATGGCGTGTGTCGGCGGGTGCCGGTTGAGGGAACCGATCGGTTCGCGGATGGTCGAGCGGGCTGGTGTGCGCTGGCCGGTGTCGTCGTGGGCCTGGTGACGCCGGCGACGGTGGAGGCCGGGGAGTCGGAGAGGACCGGTGGTCGTCGATGCCGGGTGTTCACCGGGATAGGTCGGCGTCTGCCCGGGGGAGGCGGAGGTGCCTCCAAGAGCACCAAGTTCCGACGTC
This sequence comes from Nylanderia fulva, assembly GCF_048542155.1. Classification (NCBI taxonomy): domain Eukaryota; kingdom Metazoa; phylum Arthropoda; class Insecta; order Hymenoptera; family Formicidae; genus Nylanderia; species Nylanderia fulva. Next base: position 6,114 of record NW_028189498.1, read on the forward strand.
GCTGCTCGGCGTCGGACCGCTGGATGCGGGTCCCTATTCCCGGTACTGGCCGGGTGGTTCGCCCGGAAACGGGCAGATTTCGTCCGGAAACGGACGGATTTTTTTTTTGAGCGCTGGTTTGCTTCTTCGTTTGGTGTTTCCATCGTGACGGGATGAGTTCCGACCCAAGGGTGCCCGTTCTTTATACCCCTCGGTGATCTGGACGCGGACCATGAAGAGTGCCGCTCCCGGTGCGGGACCGGGTGGCAAAGCGCGGACCATGAAGAGTGCCGCTCTCGGTTCGGGACCGGGTGGCAAAGCGCGGACCATGAAGAATGTCGTTCCCGGTATTCGGCCAAAGATTTTCGACAAGACGCGGACCATGAAGAGTGCCGCTCCACGTATTTTGATTCGAAACCGCGAACATGCCTAACGGTTGACCGGCGGCGTTAATCGGCGCGCGTTGCTCGGGTATCGGACTAGGGTTCGGTCGCAGGACGCGGTTCGGAGGCGGATTTCAAGTCCCTCACGTGGACGTGCCGATGCCATCGACCTCGGTCGTCCTTCAGGTCCACGATGACGGGGGAGATGATGCGTCTGATCGTCAACGGGCCACCAAATCTTGGTGCTAGTTTGGCATTAAAGCCGCGCTCTTTGTTCGATAACGGGTGCTCCTTTTTCCATACTCGGTCTCCAACTTGTGGACGCCAGTCGCGTCGACGTAAATCGTAGTTTCGCTGTTGATGTTGGAAGGCGCGGGCCAGGTTGATTCTGACAATTTCGTAGGCGTCTTCGAGTCGACGTCGAACTGTTTCAGGAGCGTTGCTGGTCGTTGCCGGGCGGCGGTCGTCGGGATGCGGTGATTGTAACTCCCGGCCGTACATCAGAAAGGCCGGGGTGTATCCCGTGGATTCTTGTCGTGCGGTATTGAAAGCGAACTGGAGCTGGGGAATGTGTTCATCCCAACGGCGATGTCGGCCTTCCACATATTGCGCCACCATGGTCTTTATGGTGCGGTTGGCTCGCTCGACCGGGTTGCACTGCGGTGCGTAGGCGGGGGCGGTTCTATGCTTGATCCCGAAGGATCGTAGTAATCCCTCGAGCTGGTGCGATCTCAACTGAGTCCCGTTATCAGAGACGATGGTGTCCGGGCAGCCGTGACGATATATAATACGTCCAGCTACTTCTCGTGTGACGTTGGCGGCGGTGGCTTGGCGGAGCGGCGTCATCTCTATCCATTTGGAGAATCGATCCTGCATGGTCAGCAGCCAGGTATGGCCACTGGTCGATCGTGGCAATGGTCCGACCAGATCAATGGAGACCTGTTGCCACGGGTGCGTGACGTTGGTGGCTCGAAGTTTCCCGGCCGGCAAGGTTTGTGCGGCCTTGTGGGTGGCGCAGTTTCGGCAGTCACGGACGTATCGAGTGACGTCGCGGAACATTCCTGGCCAATAATATAAGCGCGCTACTCGTGCGATGGTCTTCGCAATGCCAAAGTGTCCGGCGGTCGGGTCGTCATGCAGTCGGTGCAGTATTTCCGCGCGCTGGGGTTTCGGGACGCACTGTTTCCATTGCTCCTCGCTTGGCGAGTCGTGGAAGTTGAGATCATGCAGGATGTGTCGATGCAACTGTCGGTTCTGGATGCGGTAGTCCGCATGTTCGGCCGGGTGTTGTTGTACCTGGTGATAAAGGCGGCGGTACCATTGACAGTCTGGAGCGGCTTGTATGACACAGGCCTCGGGTTGACGAGAGAGAGCGTCGGCCACGATGTTCAGTTTTCCTTTACGATACCGGATGTCATAGTCGTACTGCTGAAGCTCGAATACCCATCTCCCTAGGCGACCGGTGGGAGCTTCCAGTCTCTGCAGCCATCGAAGCGACTGGTGATCGGTGACAACCGTGAAGTGATAACCCTCCAGATAGTCGCGCATTCGACGGATTCCCCACACTACCGCCAGACATTCTAGCTCTGTAGCGCTGTAGTTCCTTTCTGCGCTATTTAGTGTACGGCTGGCGTAGGCAATGACGCGTTCGCCTTCGGATAGTTCTTGGGTGAGCACGGCACCTAGCCCACACGTGCTGGCGTCGGTCTGGAGGGTGAATGGTCGGCTGAAATCGGGACAAGCAAGAACTGGTGCGGTGGTGAGCGCCCGCTTCAGCTCGTCGAAAGCCTTTTCTTCTTCTGGTCCCCACGCAAAACGTGCTCTTTTTTGGGTCAAGCGTGTCAACGGTGCGGCGGTGGTGGAGAAGTCTGGTACAAAACGGCGGTACCAGGAGGCGACGCCGAGGAATTGGCGCACTTGACGTACGGTTGTCGGGGTCGTCCACGCGGCTACCGCGCTGACCTTGTCTGGGTCAGTTCGAATGCCGTCTTTGTCCACTATATGCCCCAAATATTTGAGACGGCTGCAACAGAAGTGGCACTTCTGTGGGTTAAGGCGGAGGCGCGCTTGTCTCAACCGTCTGAAGACCTCGGCCAAATGTTCCATATGGGTCTCCAGTGACGAGCTGACTACGATGATGTCGTCGAGGTAGACCAATACGTGTGGCTCGAGTTCCGGGCCGAGGACACTATCCAGCAACCGCTGGAACGTGGCCGGTGCCGAATGTAACCCAAAAGGCATGACTTTAAATTGGTAGAGTCCTCGCCCAGGAATTGTAAAGGCGGTGGCTGGACGGCTGACCGGATCTAGTGGCACCTGCCAATATCCGTCCTTTAAGTCTAGTGTTGAAAGGTACTGGGCCCCTCGGAGCTTATCGAGGGTAGCGAGGATGTGCGGCAGTGGGTAGGCATCTTTGTCGGAGGCTTGATTCAACTTGCGGAAATCGATACAAAATCGGTGTCCTCCATCCTTCTTCTTGACGAGGACTACGGGGGAACTCCAGGCGCTGTTGGACGGTTCGATCACTCCGGCTTCCAACATTTTATTCACCTCGCTATCAATGACGGCCTGCATGGCCGGATTACGGGGTCGGTATCTCTGCTTTATTGGGGCTCCAGGCCGCAATCTGATCTGGTGTTTGGTGCGATCGGTGGGCCCCTGCACGGACTCAAATAACCGGAGTTCGGTATCCAAGAACTGCCGGAAACGCTGGTCTTCCTCTGGTGAGCGTGGGGAGATTCCGGCGGACAGTTTGCCGTAGACAGACGCCACCTGGGCCGGAGCCGTCCTCCCTGGTCGGTTGGATGGGGGAGGCGGCAGCGTAATGCGTAACCGAGCCCATAGGTCGACTCCGATTAGTACCTCGCTGCTGAGGTTATCCAGGACCTGGAAGCGGTGGCGGACAGAGCGAGGGCCGACTCGGATGGCGAAGCGGATCGAACCGGAGGTGGGTGCCTTGGAGCCGTCGGCTAAGTTGACCGGTTCTTCGGACGGCTGGATCTGGAGGCCGCGATCAGACAAGCGTTTGGCCATGGCGGCGTTCACAAACGACACTTCGGATCCGGAATCGAGAAGTGCCCAGGTGTTGAATCGGTGAATCTGGACTGGTAAATGCGGCCGCGGTGTGTACTCTATCTGGACGCGGGTCGGACGATGGCCGCCTCGTTTCCGACCCGCCGGTCGTTTTCCGTCGGAGGGTGGCAGTCTCGCGTTAGGACGCCATCCTTCCCGCACTGCGAGCAGAACTTCCGTGCTGGGCGGCGACAGTCGAGTCGTGTGTGCCCTCGCTGTTTGCATCGCCAACAGCAACTCGCACGGTCATAGGTAGTGGCGGCAAGATTCGCCTCGGTGGACCGTAATGTTTCGCGGCGTTGTTCTTGGCGACGCCGGTGGATTTCCTCCCACTCGGCGGCACGACTGCATAGCGCGGAAACGGAGTGCAGTTCGTCCAATCGAACGTATAGCTGGAGTTCCGGGTCGGCGTTTTCGTATAATTGCTCGAGCCGTTCCTGGCTAGTGTAGCCGCCAGCCCGACGCATCATTGTCTGTACGGCGGTAGCGTATCGCGTAAACGCCTCTCCTGGCTTCTGTCGCCGGCCTTGTATTTCCCGTCGTAATTGTCGTTTGTACCCGGGTGATAGATACTGGGCCAAGAAATCCTTTCGGAACCCGGCCCATGTGGACCACTGTTCTCTGGTGTTTCGCCACCACAGAAGGGCGTCGCCCTTTAACAGCTCGGACAGACCGGTGAGAAGATTGTGGTCTTCCAGACCATAGGCCACACTGAGTTCCTCCAGATGCTCGAGGAAAGCGAGGGGGTCCTTACCATCAAAATGGCATCCCCATTTGCGTATCTGGTTGAGGGCCTTAGCCGGGTCGGCTTCTGGTGGTTCGGGGGTTCCGCGTGCACTCCGGTAACGTTCTTCGCGGCTAAGCGGTGCGTGGAGCGTTTCGGCCGCTCCGGTGTTTGGCTGATTGGCCATTACGTGGTCTCTTATGCGGCGGCGGAGGTCGATTAATCTCCCTTCTGGGTCTAGATCGCGGGTGGCGAGGTATCGGACGGCTTCCTCTTTATCTAGGCGGTAGATCCACCCAAGCATGTGGATTGCAAACCGGAGTCTCAGACGGTCGAGTCAGGTCCCTGTTCGGGCGCCATGTAACGAAGCACCTTTCCCGACGCCACGGATCGGCTCGTCGGTGCCAGGATTCGGGAAGAGGGGAGACTCAGATTTACAATGACACACGGTTGCTCTGGTAAAAGTAGAGTTTATTCGGGGCCACCTTCCTGTGGTTCTCCCGTGATTCAAACCATTATACACAGCACAGTATAATCGGACGAAACGCGACCAGATGATACAGACGCGTACACGACTTATTGCTAGGATTGACAGATAGAAATATTACGGACGAGACGCGACCAGATTATACGGACGCGGACACGACTTATTGCTAGGATTGACGGATAGAAATATTACGGACGAGACGCGACCAGATTATACGGACGCGGACACGACTTATTGCTAGAGTTTCCAACGCGGACACGCGTACGGGCGCCCTGAGAAGGGCGAGCTCCGTCGGGCGCCGGTGACTTTCAGGTAGGACCCGGTGACCGAGGACGCTCGGCCTGCACGACGAGAACGCTCGTCGGCCGGGGTGATTTACGGACAGGACCCGGTGACCGAGGACGCTCGGCCTGCACGACGAGAACGCTCGTCGGCCGGGGTGATTTACGGACAGGACCCGGTGACCGAGGACGCTCGGCCTGCACGACGAGAACGCTCGTCGGCCGGGGTAATTTACGGACAGGACCCGGTGACCGAGAACGCTCGGCCTGCACGACGAGAACGCTCGTCGGCCGGGGTGATTTACGGACAGGACCCGGTGACCGAGGACGCTCGGCCTGCACGACGAGAACGCTCGTCGGCCGGGGTGAGTTACGGACAGGACCCGGTGACCGAGAACGCTCGGCCTGCACGACGAGAACGCTCGTCGGCCGGGGTGAGTTACGGACAGGACCCGGTGACCGAGAACGCTCGGCCTGCACAACGAGAACGCTCGTCGGCCGGGGTGATTTACGGACAGGACCCGGTGACCGAGGACGCTCGGCCTGCACGACGAGAACGCTCGTCGGCCGGGGTGAGTTACGGACAGGACCCGGTGACCGAGAACGCTCGGCCTGCACGACGAGAACGCTCGTCGGCCGGGGTGAGTTACGGACAGGACCCGGTGACCGAGAACGCTCGGCCTGCACAACGAGAACGCTCGTCGGCCGGGGTGATTTACGGACAGGACCCGGTGACCGAGGACGCTCGGCCTGCACGACGAGAACGCTCGTCGGCCGGGGTGAGTTACGGACAGGACCCGGTGACCGAGAACGCTCGGCCTGCACGACGAGAACGCTCGTCGGCCGGGGTGATTTGGAGTGTGGGAGTTGAGGAGTGATCCCTGAGTACGCTCGAGGGACCAGGACGGGACTGGTGGTGAAGTCTCGGCTGCGCCGCTCTTTATACCCGTCGGCCACCCCACTCTAAGACTAGCTTGGTGGGGGTCGAGTGACGGGTGGGGGCGAAAAGGCGGATTCCCAACGTATTCGTGTGGTGGCCCCGAAAGGGGCCGTTTACACGAGCGCGGGCGACTAGTGACGGCTAATCGGGTCGTCACAAACTTGTCTGGGGTGCAGCAATAACCGCGTTAGATTTGTTCGCGGCGTGTAGTGTTAACCACGCTAAATCCGTTCGTGACGTTATCCATATTGGATCTGTTGCAGTTACTATATAATATTAATAGACTTTCTATAAAGTATATAGCGCTGTAAAATAACGGACATTGTCTTGTGAGTCGTTCCCAATCTTGAAAATTTTGGGCGCGCGTTGCGATTGTCAGTCATTTTGGATTGTGGTGGTAGTGTGCGGGAGAACTTGTGTCGTGTTTCTCTTTTGGCACTGCGGTTATTGAAACATTATGTCAATTTCCGGTACATCGATCGAGCGCATAAGAGAGCAACTTAAAAAGTTATTGCTTTTCTTTCTAAGAAAAGAAGCGAAAAAATATGATAACTAGTTGTCTATAGAGGATTATCATCAATGGGTCGATGCAATAGTTGGATCACTTATTAAGGAATGAGCCTCTCAGACAGAATGCAACCTAAGTGGCAGGGTTCACTGACGAAGCCCATTCACCTGAAGCTGCAGCAGTAGTAGTAATTTACAAGATGATTCTGCTTTTGTTATTTTTCTTTTTGACTCAGGACTACAAACACTTTGTGGACAAAGCTCAATCACAATCAAACTCGCTAATAATGGAACAGCTTTTTATGCAAAGAGAGCAAATGGCTCAGCAGCAGAGAATATTACTGCAGATGTCATACCAACAGATATTAATTCAACAATTCTTCACTGCCATGCACATTAATCAAGGAATCCCACAAAACCAGTCATATCTCAGCAATAATATGGGATTATCTTTTAATCAAGATCCAGAGCCTCAGTCAATTAATAGAATTCCAGATATCTCTTCAGCGACTACAGGTCAAGCTGTGAAATTCTTATCATCGCAGATCTTCACTTTTAGAGATGAGACAGATGATGAAGACATTGAAAATTGTATAGAGAAAATAAAAAATGTTGCGGAAGTTCACAACCTGTCTCCGGTAGTGATGTTGGCAACCTATCCACATCCAAATTAACTAAGATTGCACGGCGTTGGCTAGATTTAGCCACAGTAGAAGTCAATCGCTTCTGGTTTTCTTTCAAGTCAGCCATCATCAATCACTGCAAAAAGGAAGTCCTTTTCCATGTCGTTATGCAGAAGATTAAAGTACGCAGATGGAGTTGTGTCTCAGAAGCTTTCAGAGATTATATAATGGACAAATTGGCACTGTTGCAGTGTCTTAAGCTAGAAGATCAGAATAAAATCAAACTACTAATTAATGACATTAATAATCTCTCCGTCAAATGTGCTGCAGCTCCTCTGCGAGTGAGTTTATTTAACCAGTTTATAAGTGAAGTACATTTTATTGCTTAATCTTGGCAATGTGTTCAAAAAGTTAGTATACAAACTCTAAAGACAAAACCAAATACATAAATGTTAAAAGTGTCAAACTAACAATAAGTGCTTTATTTTCCAATACAAGAGAGTTTACAGTGCAATGGCTCAAAAACTCAGGCATTACATTTATTGTCACGAGTAGTAATACTAGGGGAGTTCTAACCCAGGGGCAATGAGGGGGGGGTGAGGGGCGGGGGGAATCGGGGGCGAGGGGGTGACGTCACGCGGGGGAGGGGGTCTTATCAGTAGATAAGCTTATCTTTTGTTTATAAACATATCAGATTACCTGATAAGGGGATCATGTTATCTGATATGTTTATAAACAAGATAAGATAAGGGGATCATGTTACCTGATATGTTTATAAACAAGATAAGATAAGGGGATCATGTTACCTGATATGTTCATAAACAAGATAAGATAAGATAAGCGGCGTCTTTGAGCGGTATCTAAGTTTTCGCAGAAAATCCAAGATAAGATAAGCGGCGTCTTTGAGCGGTATCTAAGTTTTCGCAGAAAATCCAAGATAAGCGGCGTCTTTGAGCGGTATCTAAATTTTCATAAACAAGATAATATAAGCGGCGTCTTTGAGCGATATCTAAGTTTTCATAAACAAGATAAGATAAAAATTCTACGAATGGCTGCCGCCGTTTCTTAATCCAGGCTGAGCGCCGACAATTGGATATTTAAGTTTTCTCTGAAAATCCAAGATAAGATATCTATTACAGCGATATCTATTACAGCGATATCTAAATTTTCTCCAAAAATCCAAGATAAGATAAGATAATTCTGCGAATTATTAATTTAAAAAATGTTTCCCTTCTTCTTTCCTTAGATATCCTTATAGAAAAAATATGTATAAAGAATAATGTATAAAATTATGTAAAAACTAATGCAAAAAATATGAATAAAAAAGTAATGAATAAAATATTAACAATTTAAAAAAATGTTTCCCTCCTTCACATCCATCTCTCTCTCGCCGCAGGCCCGAGCCGCCACATCCAGGCTTGGATCTCTCTCGCAGCATCTCTCGTTCACCGTCGCATCTCTCGCCGCAACATCTCTCTCTCGCGCAATAGCAGGAGAAAAAACCGGAACCGGAAAACCCGGGGTAAACAAAACCCGTCCCCGGGTTTGCAGGAAGAGACCGGAAAACCCGGGGAAAACCCGGCGTAACAAAGAGAACCCTTCCCCCGTGTAGCAGGAAAGACCGAAACCGGGGAAAACCGGCGTAACAACGAGAAACCCGTTGCCCGGCGTGTGAGCAGGAAGAGACCGGAAACCGGGAAACCCGGCGTAACAACGAGAAACCCGTTGCCCGCGTGTAGCAGGAAGAGACCGGGAAAACCGGGGAAAACCCCGGGGTACAACGAGAAACCCGTTGCCCGGCGTGTAGCAGGAAGAGACCGAAACCGGAACCCTGGGGTAACAACGAGAAACCCGTTGCCCGGCGTGTAGCAGGAAGAGACCGGAAACCGGAAACCCGGCGTAATGACGAGAAACCCGTCCCCGGTGTAGCAGGAAGAGACCGGAAACCGGGGGGGAAACCCCGGCGTAACAACGAAACCCGTTGCCCGGGGTGTAGCAGGAAAAGACCGGAAACCGGGGAAAACCGGGGTAACAACGAGAAAACCCCTTTCCCGTACTAAAGGGAGGAGGCCAGAAACCGGGAAACCCGGGTAACAAAGAGAAGCCCGTTGCCTGGCTAGGGGGTCCGGAACAGACTGGGGCCGGGTCATCCTCGAGCCGGTTTATAACCTGCCGGGGGGTTCCCCCACTTTTACTCGGGCTGTGGTGGGGTAAGCCCGGGGTGTAGGGGTGGGGTAAATACTTTTTTAATGTTTTTTAAAATTGAAAGGGTTTAATGAATTTTTTTTTTCGGCACTGGCCCAACTTGCCATTTCCTTCCCCCGCACCAAATTTGGAGCGCGTCCACCCTACACTTTTTAAATATCTCGTTCACCCTTGAAAACCCCAAAAAATAAAAAAAGGTTTTTTTAATTTGACTGAAAACAATAATTTCCCCCCCCAAGTTTTCTAAATTTTGGGGAATTTGGGAGTAAAAATTTTTCCGGCCCTTTTTTAAAAAAGATAAAAAAATTTGGGCCAACAAAGAATTTTTCAAAGGGGTGGAAAATCAAAACCTAAGACTATTACTGTGTGCGAGTACTGAGTTACGCGGAGTGTTGTGCATACAATTAGATTGCCGCGAATAGTCCGGCAATAAAAACGAGGCCTCGCGCTATCAAACAGGGCGCAACTCATTGTTTAAATACGAACTGTATAGTTCCTAATGATCACTCTCAATCAGCTCTCGGTTCACATGTCAGTGACCGTACATAAGTGTCTCACACTTAAGCAAGTTCACGTGTCAGTGAAATTACTCTCATATTTTTCTTTCGTATGACGATTATTAAATCGTATGTAAGAACAATTAAAGGAAATTTAATATTTGTGTAGGAGGATATTTTGCGCATACAGATTAGCAGTGTCCTTCAAATCAAACATAGTCGACGAACAAACAAGTGCGAAAAAACATTCTATGTGTACGACGAACAAAGGTTATCGAAAATTCCTTCGAATTTCAGACTCGAAATTATGATCATGAATAACAAGCGTGATCGACGTATGCATACTCAGTGTATTATACTCGCATTGTTGTGAAGAGAATAATGAAATAACTTTGTTAATGATTTCATTTTTTTGTTTAACGTGTGCTATGTGAAGTAATAAATACTTTTGTTAATGTGTTAAACTTGAATGTTCAATGAATTTTTTTTTGATTCGGCACTGGCCTAACTTGCCATTTCCTTCGCGCACCAAATTCGGAGCGCGTCCACCCTACATCAAGATAGTTTAAATATCTCGTTCACATTGAAACAAATACTAATAAAAAATGGTTTATTAATTTGACTGACACAATAATTCCATCCAATGTTACTAACTTATTGCAATTTGGGAGTAAATTCGGCCTGCCGTTTAATAATGATAAAAAGTTGGCCATACACGAATTTATCAAGGATATGGAAGGAAATTCCACCAGTTACAACATCAAAAATTTAAAAACATTGCGCAACAATTTGGTTCCACAACTTTCCAATTTTTTACGTGGCAAAACTAAGTTTAATTCAATTCATGAAAAATTGATTTGCATGCATAGATACACAAAGAAATTTTGCCATAATAATCCTGATATTCTCTTTACAAGGGCCGATAAGGGCAATTTAACAGTCGCGATGACAAAAAAATATTACACGGATAAGATGGAGAGCCTACTTAATGACAATATCACCTATTCTATCATAAAAAAGAATCCATCCTCTAGAATAGAAAAGGAACTAAACGATACTCTTAAAAAATGGCAAAAAAAAGGGTACATTTCCAATAAAGAATATTTTTTACTACGTTCCAGCGACTCCCTTCTTCCAAAATGTTATGGTCTCCCAAAAATACACAAGGAGAATACTCCATTTAGAATTATTGTGTCATCAATTAATACCACGCTATACTCGATTGCCACATTTTTACATAAAATTATATCAAATGGTATTCCCACGGTTAAAAGCAATATAAATAACAGTTTTGAATTATATAGCAAGCTTGCGGGTAAAAAAATTAGTACGGAAGATATCAGGAGACGCGGTAGTGTCTCCAGCCATGTTTAAACCTTAAAAGACTTTAAAAGACACTACAAGTCTCATATCCTGCACCATCAAAGTCCATTTTTTGGGGGTGTAGAACTACTAAACTATAAAAAATTTGGAATTGCACGAAATATAACCTGAAAGGCGGCATTGCCACGAGTAATTTGAGCCAAGAAGGAATAAAATCGGTCAAGCCGTTCTGGACATACAAGCGGTCAAAAAGTGACGTTTTTCATAAAAAATTAAGAAACGTCGTCTTCTTCTTCTCTGTCCGCGTCCGCTGACGTCATCAGGAATATATATATATATAAATTTCTTCTCACCTTTCACTCACACTTCCCTCAACTTCCACCCACCCCTTTCCCTCCCACATCTCGTCCCTCCGCCCCCACCCCCACCCCCACACCCATCCCTCTTTCGCCCTTACTCACCCTCTTTCGTCCTATTTCAGTCTTTTCGTTCTCTCTCACCCTCTGTTGTCCTCTTTCACCCTCTTTCACCCTCTTTCGTCCTCTTTCACCCTCTTTCGTCCTCTCTCACCCTCTTTCATTCTCTCACCCTCTTTCACCCTCTTTCATTCCCTCTCACCCCCTTTCGTCCTCTTTCACCCTCTTTCGTTCTCTTTCACCCTCTTTCGCTCTCTTTCACCCTCTTTCGTCCTCTTTCACCTTCTTTCACTCTTTTGTCCTCTCTTACCCTCTTTCATTCTTTCTCACCCTCTTTCGCCCTCTCTCATCCTCTTTCACCCTCGTACGTCCTTTCTCACCCTTTTTCGTTCTCTTTCACCCTCTTTCGCCTATCTCGTCTTCTCTTACCCTCATTCGTTCTCTCTCACCCTATCTCCAAAAAATCATAAAAATGAAAAGGTCAAGCCATGTTCAAAAAAAGGTCCTCAAAAATTTAAACCTAGTCTGTACAATAAAAAACTGCACTCAAAAAACTATGATGTTTCTCAATGTCCATTTAGAAATAATGTCAAAGCTCTTACAGAATAATTACTACAACATTTGAAGTAAGAAAAGTATTACATTAGGAGAAGATTAGATTAGAATAAGGATTCAACGTATTTTTAAAAGCTCTACACACGACGAAGTGAATATACAACTATATACAAATACCTTTTTCTTCTGTGTTTCTGAAGAAAATTGTAAGTCAAATGAAACCTTGCTATTCAAAACCTATTCTTCATGATCGCAAGACACTATTTTCTATTCAAAAGACGTCTGCTAAAATTTTAATAAATAGATATTATTTATGATAGAAATGAAAAATTTGTGCTTTAGAGTATATGAATAGTACATGGTTATTTCAAACACTGAACCGATGCATACAACAAAACTTTTTTCTGTCTGTTCAATAAATTACTGATAATGTTAAATCCCAATCACATATGCCACCCTGCCTAGGTTAATGCGAATATTTAAATCAATCATTATCAAAACACTAATACATTTTGTACTTGCACTTTGAGAACTATTTCACTTACTTTTCAGAGTCAAATTGATAAATTTTTTTTGTATATTTTAATGATATTTATTTCTCACTTGTATCTTGAATAATTAATATGTAATTTTTTATTGTATATTACGACAAATAATCAGTAAACTTTTTAAGCGTATAGCTTTATTGTACTTGACCTGAGAACTGTACATTTATAAATTTTACTTAATATACACCCGTTTCAAGCAATAAGGCAAAGTTTTCTGATCAATAACTTACTCCCTGAAAATACGGTATAACACAAATCGGAAGTTGATACGAAAATTCGAAATTTTACTAAAGAAAGATTGGAGGTTTTTAATTTATACAATTTTCACAACTCTTATTTCAATTATTTATTCTACCCATCGAAAGTTTTTTGAGAGTAGGCCGCCATGTTATTTTTTTTGAGTCATTAACAAATTGGTACTCTGGAATTACGAGCAATTATTTTTTATTGTACGGGCTAGTATGAATTTCAAATCAAATCTCTATAAACGACTATTATATTTTGTGCACTAAGAATAACATATCGCACTTATTTTCTAGAATCAAATTGTAATCAGTTTTACTTATATGTATGTATGTTCAATGTGAACTTGCACCTTGAATAAAATATCACAGTTACTTTTCATGGTAATATATTATTACTAAATTTAGATAATATACACTTTACGTATGTTCACTTTGAACTGGCACCTTGAATAACATATCAGTTACTTTTCGTGATAATTTATTATTAGATCGTTTAAATTTTGAAAGGTTTAAATTTTTGAGTACCTTCTTTTGAACATGGCCTGACCTTTTCATTTTTATGATTTTTTAAGGATTTTAATATCGTTAGACGTGGTTTCACTTTTCACTAACATTCCGATAGATCTTGCAAGTGAAAGTGTGAGCAATAGATGGAATGACATTAACACACATACATTAATTCCAAAAAATGAATTTATTTCTATGGTTAAATTTATACTGTCGTCAACATATTTTACATTTAATAACATTGTTTACAAACAAGTTTATGGCACGCCTATGGGTTCCCCGTTATCGTCAATAATTGCTAATATTGTTATGCAAGATCTGGAGGAATCGATTATTAACACATTGGATTTTAATATCGGAATGTATTATAGATATGTAAATGACATTATTATGGTGGCACCAAAAGATAAGATAGATGGTATATTGAATAAGTTTAATAGTTACCATCAACGACTACAATTTACGGTTGAATACGAAATTAATACAAGCATAAATTTTTTAGATTTAAACATTAAGATCATCGACAACGTCATACACTTGGACTGGTTTCAAAAAAAGACTTGTTCAGGCAGAGTACTATCTTTCTTATCGAATCACCCCATGTGCCACAAAATAGGAGTGATTTATAATTTGATCGATAGAGCTGTTATTATCTCATCCCATATATCACAAGAAAAATATAGAGTTGTGTGTATTGAAACATTGTTGGACAACGGTTACCCTATTCATTTAATTTTTAAAGAAATAAATAGAAGAATAAAAGTAGTTAATAATTTGCAATTTAACAACAATAGAACAAAAGAAATTATAGAGGGAAATAATAAAAAATTTTTTGTCATTCCCTATATTAATAACATCTTGGAAACAATGGCATCGACAATTAAAAAATCAGATTTTAGAGTAGGGTACCGTTGTCTTAATAATCTCAACAAATTCATCAGAGTCCATAAGGACAAAAATGCGCATAATAGCAATAATAATGTCGTCTACAAAATTAATTGTAAAGACTGTGAAGCTTCATACGTTGGGCAAACCAAAAGAAAATTACGTACTAGACTAAAGAAGCATATAAATAACATTAAATTTGATTCTTCTAAGCATTCTGTGGTTTCGGAACATATTGTAGACTAGCTTTTCGGACCGCGCGAAGCGCGGTCCTCATATAGCCTATATTAAATCCGTTTTAACACAAAAAATTAATTCTTTTTTTGTATTACCGCGAACTACTTCCACATTTGTTGTCCGACTTTCACGAAATTTATATCAAAATAAATGTTTAAATTTTTTTTGGATGACTACTATGTTATCTATTTCTTTCTCCCAGATATTTTATTTTACACCGCGTTTTGCATATATTTAAATATTTATTATATATTTTTATTTTTATTTTCTTGTTTATTTTAATTTCCACACAATTTTATATTTTTTAAATATAAAACATTATTTTAGTTAATATATACTTTAAATATTTTTTTTATTACTTAATGTACCCAACACGCTAACCCGCTAAGTGCTCTCATACAATGTCATAAATTATTCTGTTTCAATTTACATACCACAAAATTTTCCTTTCCCTGTATATTACATTTTTTTGTAAACATTTTCACATTTCTTCAAATTAATGTCCCTTGATTGCTACATTCATCAATTTTTTACACACTTCCCTATCTCTTTTTTGTTGCTCTAGAACTGCCACATACAGTT
>NW_028189499.1:0-21056 GCF_048542155.1 Nylanderia fulva
ACCCTCTTTCGTCCTCTTTCACCCTCTTTCATTCCTCTCTCACCCTCTTTCGTCCTCTCCTCACCCTCTTTCATTCTCTCTCACCCTCTTTCACCCTGTTTCGTCTTCTTTCACCCTCTTTCATTCTCTCTCACCCTCTTTCGTCCTCTTTCACCCTCTTTCGTCCTCTTTCACCCTTTTTTATTCTTTCTCACCCTCTTTTACCCTCTTTCGTCCCTCTTTCACCTTTCACTCTCTTTCGTCCTCTCTCACCCTCTTTCATTCTTTCTCACCCTCTTTCGCCCTCTCTCATCCTCTTTCGACCTCTTTCACACTTTTCGTCCTCTCTCACCCTCTTTCGTCCTCTTTCACCCTCTTTCGTTCTCTCTCACCCTCTTTTGACCTCTTTCGTCCTCTTCACCCTCTTTCGTCCTCTCTCACCCTCTCTCACTTCTTTCACCCTCGTACGTCCTTTCTCACTCCTCTTTCGTTCTCTTTCACCCTCTTTCGCCTATCTCGTCTTCTCTTACCCTCATTCGTCCTCTCTTCACCCTATCTCCAAAAAATCATAAAAATGAAAAGGTCAAGCCATGTTCAAAAGAAGGTCCTCAAAAATTTAAACCTAGTCTGTACAATGAAAAATAATTACTTGTAATTCCAGAGTTCCAATTTGCTAATATCAAATAATGTATTTGTTTCAAGTAATGGCAGTAGAGTCAATTACATACCTACGTATATGCAGTTTTTGCTGTTAATTGTACTTGAACGAAAAAAATAATTAAATGATTTAAATATAGCACATTTTAAATCAAGAAATCTATATAATCGAACTCTGTTTAGGAAAAGGTAGAACATTTCATTTGCCTCTGTCCTTTACAAGAAACATTGGATAAGGTATGTCCTCCGGAAGATCCTATAAATTTGAATCACGAGTTGCACATTCTCGTACGAGGTATACCCAAGAAATCTAAAGTGGTTTGGGAAAATTTGGTAGATATTAATAAAATGTATAAGGCTTTACAATGGTTGAAAGAAAATAATCCTCATTACTCAAAAATTCGTCTTCCAGCGTCATCTGATGATCTATTAAAGGATAAGTTGCAGGAAACAGAATATAGGATTGTCGATGAGGAAAGCGACAATGACGAAATAAATGAGGTGGGTGAGGAATTACCAGCATTGAATTTGTACAATGTACAGCAAAACAAAAATAATAATGATCAAACCGTTTTAAAACGTACGGCTTTTCTCACACAAATCACTGAACATTCGGATATTACGATCAGTATACAATATACCCAATACACGCGAAAAGAATCGATAACGAATCTGCATTAAAGCTTTATCAAATGATGAAAATTGAAAATTTTTCCAATGGATAATTTATTATAAATATCTGGATGTCATGTGTTTCCCTGATTTATATCCTGATGGTGTCAATGGACAACGAGAAGATAGAAACTTTGCATTGCCGGAATATTTATTTTATTAGAACACGATTGATGTCGAATAATCCTTGCATCAAAATTGGGGAATTTTGAAAATGCTTTCTTTAAAAATAACAGAGAATGCGGTGTTTTTTGGGAACCCTGGGGATACACAAGGGGGAAAACCCCTTTAGGGAAACGGATAATGATACCTTGGGCCAAATGGATCGATTTAAAGGAGGTGGAAATAAAAAAGTTAAAACATTTAATAAATTTAAGCTCTTGATAAAAATTCTACGAATATTTACTGTTCGTCCACCCCTCGATGTTACACCCCCAAATAGCCCTCAGGAATTAAATCTTTAAATTTTTGTACGATTTTGTCAGATTCGGGGAAAATTTCAAAACAATGCCCAAATAATGACAACCCCAATTTGTTCCCAAACTGGCACCCGGTTTTTTTTAAAAAACAAAAAAAGGGTTTTTTTAATTTAAACCCTTTTGATTCCCATAAAAACTGACCCCCAAAAAATTTATTTTTAACCCTGGGCTGCTTCTTTCTGTTCAAACCATGGAAAGATTTAAATAACCCCCCAAAGGTACATTCAAAAAAAACCCAAAACCCCCCCCCCCCCCCCCCCCCCCCCCCCTTGGATCCCTTTAAGAATTCAGAGTCTTTTTTAAACAAAGGGTTTTAATAACTTTCACAAAAGGCCCTCGAAAAAATACGAAAGTTTTTAAAGGAACGTTGCTGAAAAAAAATCGAGAACGCAAAATGACCCTGAAAAACCCGACAAGACAAATCCTTTTACGATGAATTTAAGGGTAATCCATGAAGCTGACACCGATGAAAACTTGAAGATTTTGGTAAGATTGACGACCCGTTGGTTTATGGGAAAATTATGTCGCAATTAAACGAAGACCAAAAAGATTTTTTGGAGGGAAATTTATCCCAAGTTTTAAAAGAAAAAATCAGATTTCTGCACTGTACGGGGGGGGCGGGGTGGAAACAGGGAAAAGTTTTTCAAATTGAAACGATTAAACTTGGATAAAAATAAATTTGGAAAAAACACTGCCATATCTCTCCCACGGGATCGCGGGCATTCAAAACCCGAGGGCTTGAAAACCCCTAGAATGTTTCAACTCCCTTTTTAGTCATGAATCTCCCAATTTTATACCAATTGCCCAGACTTTGGTTTTAAAAACTTTGAAGAAAAATTAAAGAATGTCAAATTTATTTAAAATTCGAAGGAATTAAAATTTAAAAATTTCAATGTGGATTTGGGAACGACTGTATTCATGGGGTAAACCCCTTGGGTTTTTCACGAGTATAATTGGAAGGCCCAAAATTTGAAAAATTTCCAATCCACATTTTTTAAAAGCAAACTCGAGAGCCCTTTTTAAAGAATATAATCGATTAGATCTATTTAAATTTTAACGGGCCACAAACAACCCGTCCGAAAAAAAGGGGGTGAAAAGGGTCATGGGTCGAGGGAAATTCCCAATTTCATTGTTTGATTCAAATTTATGATTGTGGGAACCAAAAGTATAGTTCAAAAAATATATGGGCCTTTTGCAAAAAACGTCCCTGTTTCGTTTTACCCCTAATGTAATTTCAATGTGCTTTTCATTGCGTACGTATTAACAAAAAATTAACTGAAAAAAGAAATCGAATGCTTGATTGATGCTATTTTCGCGTAGGGTTTAACTTTAAATATTGAAAAACTTTAAAGCGGTTAAAGATCGGGCCCGGAAAACCGCTTCGAAGAACAAACCCCAAAAAGATTTTTGGGAAATTTTTTTAAACGGCTCAAAAGCCGACGTATTCCGACATAATGAGGTATTAAAACTCGAATTAAAGCACGTAAAAAATGGGGCTCAAAATGTAAAATGAAATTTACAATAAACAAAGTTTAAAAAGAAAGGTAGTTTGTTAAAAATTACCTTTTAACATTCGACATTAAAAGGAAAAAAAGTGTCCCTACAAAGTTTGATTAATTTTAGAATTTTCAAAATTAAAAACCCCGAAAAAGGGAAATTTAACAAATTTGAAAGGGGCCCCGTGTTAAAAAAAGAAAACCGAATCGAATCAACTTTATCCGTTTGTAGTAATACGCTCAATTTTAAAACTTTTGTAAACGGGCTTCTAAAAAAATTATCAAAAAATGGGTTTAAACGCCGTCCCGACGAGAAAATACCCAAAATTTAAATGAAAAAAAGTCCAAGGTAATAAGCGCTATTTTTCCACGAAGGTGAAAATGAATCGTGGTCACTCCCGTGTTTTTTTGAAATTACTCTAATTTTTGGGAATGTTCAAAAAAAAAAGGGCCCAAAAAAGGATACGGGGCTACAAAATTGTTTTTAAACCCGGTTTAAAAAATGGCGCTGTATAAAGGCTGCCGAAAACGCTACATTAAAAAAATAAACCTTTTTCAAAGGGCGCGTTAAAGTTGCCGTAACCCCCAAAATAAAATATGGGCTGCTCGGGGCCTTTATAAAAACTGCTGAAAAGCCCCTGCTTTAAAAAACGAGGCAATAATTTTTAATTTGACCTAGGCTTCATGACTTTTTAAAAAAGTATCATCAAAAAAAAATTATCAGACAAAAAATTGTAGGGTCGTGTTAAAATGGGAGAGACGAAAAAAAAATATATGTTTTGGGGTTCTCACGAAAGGGGGCTGGGGGGGGCCCATTTTTTAAATTTTCAATATTCATACAAAAATAAAATTTTCATTCTGTTGAAATGAAATAAATGTCAATGTATCGTTAAAAGTTTTTTAAATTATAAAAACTTTCCTATATAAATTAAAATTTAAAATTTAGGTATACTATAAAAAATTTATATTTTTAAAAATATGTCCATATATCCATATATTTCAATTTTTTGAACTGTACCCAAAAACTGTTACTTATACAAATTTTGTATAGAATCAAAATACATATATTTGTGAAAATTTTAATTTACTAAAAAGCTGCTCTTATATCTGTACTTTAAAAAGATGTACCCCTAAAAAAGTCAAAAAAATTAAAGGTCAGGCCATGTTCAAAAGAAGGTACTAAAAAATTTTAAAACGATCTATCATAAATTTCACAAAAAGTAACTAAATTTTATTCAGGGGGCCAGTTCAAAGTGAACATCCGAAAAGTGTATATTTCTAAATTTAGTAATAATTATTCCATGAAAAGAAACGGGTGATTTTTATTAAAGGGTGCAATTTTCCATTGAATATCCTACATATAAGTAAAACTGTTTTTAAAAATTTGATTCTAGAAAAAAAATGCAAATATGTTTTTTTCTTAGGGGCAAAAAATTTTAATAGTCTTTATAGAGTTTTTTGTTTTGGGAAAATTAAATACTCCCCGTAAAAATGAAAAATAATTGCTCGTAATTCCAGAGTACCAATTTTTTTAAATTCAAAAAAAAACCTTGGGGGGGCCTGCTCTAAAAAAACTTTCGATGGGTAGAAAAAATAATTGAAATAAGAGTTTGAAAAATTTTGAAAAATTTAAAAAACCCCCAAATCTTTTTTAGTAAATTTCAAATTTTCGTATAAACTTCCAAAAATTTTGTTTAAAACCGTTTTTTTTCGGGGAGTAAGTTATTGTAAAAAACTTCCCTTGTTGCTCGAAACGGGGGTATATTTAAAATTTTAAAAAGGGGCCCGTTCTCAGGTCAACTAAAAAATTTAAAAAACCTATACCTTAAAAATTTTAACTGTTATTTTTCGTAATTACAATAAAAATTTACTTTATTATTCAAGATAAAATAAAAATAAATTCATTAAATATAAAAAAAAATTTATAAATTGACTCTGAAAGAAGTGCCCGGGTTTCTCAAAGGGGAAAGGGTTTTTTCATTTGACTTACAATTTTTTTTCAAAACACGAAGAAAAAGGTTTTTTGTAATAGTTTTGTATTTTCCCTTTTTTTGGTGTGCAAGTTTTTAAAAAAAGTTAAAATCCTTATTCTAACTAATCTTCTTCAAAATGTAATATTTTTTTCGAAATTTGAAAATGTTGAGAAATTTTTCTGTAAGAGATTTGACATTATTTCTAAAGGGAAACATCGAAAAACTTTATTTTTTTTTTAAGCGGGCCCGGGCCCTTGTTTTTTTTCTGAGAAATTAAAAAATTTGGTACTCTGGAATACGAGCATTTTTTTTTCTTTGGGTTCGGGCTAGTATGTTTTAAAATAAAATCTCTAAAAACCCGACTTTTAAATTTTTTTGTGCACTAAAAAATAACATACGCACTTATTTTCTAGATAAAATTTGGGAAATCATTTTACTTAATGAAAGGGATATTCAATGTGAATTTCCCCCTTTTAAAAAAATACCCAGTTATTTTTCTGGAATATATTATTCCAAAATTGATAATAACACTTTCCCGTATGTTCACTTTGAACTGGCCCCTTTTAATCATATTTTTTTCCCTTTTTCGGAAAATTTTTATTATTAATGGGTTTAAATTTTTGAGTCCCCTTCTTTTGAACTGGCCTGCCTTTTCTTTTTTATGTTTTTTTTTAGGATTTTTAAAATAACCCCTGATGACGTCACGGACGGGGACAGAAAAAGAAAAAAGAAGCCCGACGTTTTACTTCATTTTTTATGAAAAACGTCATTTTTTTGCCCCGCTTGTATCTCCAAAACGGCTTACCGTTTAAAAATTCCTTCGGGGTTTTCAATTTTTCCGTGGCGGGCCCCCTTTTCTTATATTCCCTTTCAATTCAAATTTTTTATTTTTTAAAAGTAGTTCTCAAACAACCCCCCCAAAAAATTTGGATTTTTGTTTAGGCAGAATAAGAAATTTTGTTTTGCCCTTTTAAGGTCTTTTGGGGTTTTTAAAACATGGCCGGAGACACTCCCCGCTTCCCTAATATACATCCCAAAGAAACATTATTTTTTCCTCAAAAATAAAATTTTTTTTTTTTGGGTTTTTTGTTTAATAATCAAATCTTTCTTTGTTTTTATCAGTCTCATAAATTGTTTCTATTTCAAATCCATAGCTTTCTTACATTGAAAATCTGATTAAATAGGGAAAAATAGATAATTTTTCCGGATACAATGAGCCATATAATGGGAAAATACTTTAAAATTTTTAAAAAGGGTTTTGTACCCCAAAAAGAAAATTAAAAATTTTTTTTTAAATTTAATTTATTGTAGTTTTTTTTTTTTTAAAAATAAATTTTTTGTTTTTTAGGGTTTTTAGTACCATTTGATAAATGAATCTTTTTGTTTTTGTTGCATCTACTATATAAAAAAGTTAAAATTAATTTTTAATTATGTATTTAAAATAAATTAAAAACTGAAAATATTTTTAAAAATATTTTAAACCCCTGTAAAAAAAGATAAAGTGTTTCTTCAGATCAAAAGACACGGTAGTGCCCTCGCGACCATTTAAAGGGCGTAGCCGAGACACCGGGGAAATTTTAAACCCCGAGTGGGACATTTGAGTCTATTATAAATTTCTAACCCTCATAAGGGCTGAAGCAACCCGGTTTTTTATATAGACTTTCGATAGTTTTAGTTCGAAAAATTAAAAAAAGTGTTTTTAAATTTCGGGCTCTACTTTGGATTTGTAAGCAAGATATAAAATGCAAAGTCAAAATCTAAAAAATTTTCTTTTAAAAAACGTCCTCGTCATCTTTATTATTATCACATCGCCACGCATACATAGTATTCTTTCTACACGTACCCCAAAACGTATACAACACATGCGCACCCCTTTTATCACCCGTACACAACAAAACCCAATAGACCCATAAAATTGGAAATGCCAGTTTCTCACGTTTTTCCCAACAAAGGGCAAATTTTTGACATTTTTTCATATCGCACTTTTTTTCCTTTTTTATAGGGCCGTCAAAATTTAAATTTTTATCTTTACCCTAAAGAAAGGGTGAGCTTTTAAATTTTTTCCATATTTCGTCTTTATTTCCGTTTTAAAAACCTTGATTATAATTTTTAAATTTTCTTCCATTTTTTTTTTTAAAGAAAACTTTATTTAATGACGTATGGACGATTAATTAATTTTTTTTTATATTTAAAATTTTTATATATTTACCCTTTCCCTGCAAAATTAAATTTTGGGCAAACCGGAGAAAACGATTTCGGCTACAAACCGAAATCACTAAATTCGCTTCAAAGGGAGAAAGGACAGGGAAGGCGTAAAAAAGGGTTTAAAACCCCAAATAGGAATCAAAAACGTGAAAAGGGAGGAAATCGAAACTTTTAAAAGATCGGGATTGGCGGGCCCGAAGAGGAAGGGGAAAAGGACACAAAATTCGCTCGAAAGGACAAAATCGGGAGAAAGAAAGGAACATTCAAAACGTTTTTTTTTTCCTTTGTTTGTCTTTTAGATTAAATTTTTTTTAGCACTGAGTCCAAACTTTAATTTTAATATCGATTAGGAAAAAAAGACACTTTTTCAACTGTGGGTTTTTTACTTTTTGAATTACGCGCTAAAAGAAAAACCGAAACCGAGACCCACTTTTTGGGGGCCCATCGCGTATTTCAATTTTTTCGAAAAAAACTCTTATCATGATTTTTAGGTCAGATTCGTTTCCCGATTCTCGAAAAGACTGACTCTCGTTCGAACGAGCCTGACGATTCCTCAATAGGGGAAAAGGGGAAATAAAATAAAAGGACCTTTCTTTTAAACGGGGGACCCCAACAAGTATAAACAAAAGAAAACAAAAAAAGTCATCACCGAGAAGATACATTCGGACATGACTTGATATAAAATAAGGGACATAAAAATGAAAAATTAATTTTTTTCCCCTCCTGAACACGGGCAAATAAATTTTTTAAATAAATTTTTTATGCAAAAATTTTTCAAAAAAGGGTATTTTTTTTTTAAAAATCATAATTTTATAATTTTTTTCATATGACACTTTCCCCACATAAAAAAATAAAATTTGGGCTAGAGATGATGTAAAACATCAGAATATTTGCCGAAAAAATTTTTCAGTTTTCCCAAAATGTAAAAAAGGGCCCGAAGCCCATTTTGGGGGAAAGCATCCAAAGGGTGTTTTTTTTTTATTTTCTGCTTTTTTAAATTTTACAATAGGCCCCTTCTTTTTAAATCCATGGGTTATAATACAAATGTGAGTAATTACATGTACAATTAAGAATAATTTTGTTTTTAAATTTATTTTTATTTATTATATAAAACTTAAAATTATTTAATTTTAAAAAAAATTTGCTTTAAAAAAAATAAATTCTTTCACAATTTAAAAAACATTAATTTTATTAAAAAATTTTGGTTAAAAATTTTTTTAGGGTTTTAAAAATTTTTAAATTTGGGAGTATAGTTTGCCTTTTGGGGACTTAAAGTTTAACATCCCGCATTTAATACGCTGCATCAAAAAATTTTTCACGGGGCCGGACGGTAATTTTTACCATGGAAAAATAAATTTATTCGTTAATGATCCCGGGCTGGACAGCGGTGTTTTGGATATTGGTTTTCCAATTGGGGGCCACTTTCTTTTAATTTCAATATCTTTGAAAATTAAAAAATATTATAAGGGAAAAATTAATAATAAACAAATTGTTCATTATTATCAGGATACCGGAAAGCGCTCGCAAATTTTAAAATTTTTTCATTCTTAAAATTAAAATACAACTAAAAAAAAAAAACAAAAAAAAAATCGAAAGAAAATCGAAAAATAGGGGGAAAATACAAAACAATGGGGAAAAATTAAATTCCCGTGAAACGCAAACTGTGAAAATCCTTTCCGGGAACTTAACACGTTTTTCTTTCCCCCCCTTGAAAAAAAAAATTTGAAATTTTTCAAAACGGAAAAAATTTTTTTTCAAAAATGACCAATCAATAAAAAGCCAAATTTTTTCCCCAAGTAAAATGAGACCTTAACGACTTGATACTCAAATTGGGTTTCGGAATAAAAATTTTTTCAAGTTTTTTTTTGGGTAAAAAAAGTGTCACTTTTTTTTAAGATACGGCGTCGTATTTGGTTCCGATCACTTACCCCGAAAAAGGATTTTTCCGAACTGCTTTAAATTTACCCCTCCGGGCACCCACCCTATATGTGACATTTTCCCCCCGGGTTGTTTAAAAACCTTTTTAGAAACCCAAACAAAAAAAAATTTCTCGCTCCCCCCTCCCCTCCTCTCCCCCGCTTTTTTATCGCTCCCTACCCGTTTCCTCTCCTCTCTCTTCTCTCCTTTTCCCCTCTTTCCCCTCTTGCTCTCTCCCGCTCCTCGCTTTTCTCTCGCCCCTCCCCCCCCTTTCTTTTCCTTTTTTCTCGTGCTCCTCCCATCTCTCTCCCCTTCGCTTTCCCTCGCTTCTCTCTTCCTTCTCTGTGTATAAAAGGGAAAGGATCGAAATTTTAAACACAGTAAAGCGGTTAAAAGGGAAAGAAAAAAAACTTTATAATTTTTTAAAGCCGAAAATAAACAAAGATTGAAGCCACAAAAAAATTTGATAAAAAAAAAGGTGGATATTAAGAGTTTTGGCTGGGGGAAATAACGAATTAAGGAAGATAGCAAGGGAACGTGTAAAGGGGTTGGGGGAAACCGGCGAGGAGGTGAAAAAATTAAAGGGAGATTTTTCCCAAGCAAAGCTGGGAAAAATTATAAAAGTGATAGAGTCCCCCTAAATCAAACCAAAGAAAAAAATTATTAATATGGTGTAAAAAGGATAAATTTAAAAGATGATAATGAACTTAAAAAAACGATAAAAATTTCCCGAAAAAATAGATCAGCAAATATGAAAATTTGGTGAAGAAAATGATCAAAAAAAGGGGGGGGAAATAATCAATTTGAAAAAAAAAAAAATTTAAGAAGGGCCCAATAATAATAGAACCATATGAAGAACCCGACTGATATTGAAAAAGGAAAGCTAATTTTAGGTTTGGAAAAATTGTCCTGTATTAATCACATCAAGTTAAAAGATGTTTCAAATGCGGGGGAAAAATTATTATCATTTGAAAAAATTGTACGCAAAGGGGAAAGAAATTGCTTAAATTTTCGGGAATTTCATAACCGCTTTGATTGAAACAGGGGCCCAAGAAGAAGTTTGAATTGTATTTAAAAAATCAAACATCCAATCTAAATATAAGCAAACCCCCCATGACGCCCTTATTTCCGGGGAATTTTCCAAACCTTTAAAGAGGGCGTAGGGGAAAGGAGAAGGGGAGACCCAGGCTAGGAGGACCCCTAAATAGCCCCCCCTAAGAAGCGGAGATAATACTAATCCCAAATGCGAAAAGGTTTAATTCGCCAGAGATGAGTACAACATCAGATCATGAAAAAAAAAATCGGGGCGTTCTTAGCTTTATCGGAGCCCCAAGTGACTGAGGATTCAAAGACGTGAAGTGAAGGGTTCCGGGTTATAGTTAGTTAGATGAAATGCCTGAAAATAGGAATCGGAGGATTTTTTTTCTCGTTGAATGATTTAAATATGAAAAGTAGAAAGGGGAAAAAAAAAATTAGAACGTTTTGGTGTTTTTGGGGAAGAAAAAAAGGGGAAAAAAATTTATAAAAAAGGAGTGAAAATTTCTAATTATCCCCACCACGAAATCGCACGGAGATTTCTTGAGTTTTTTTCCGGGATTAGTAAAAATTTTTATAAAAAAGGGAGAAGCAATGGAAAAAGGGAAATTTTTTAATATAAGTTCTTATGAGAGTTCGTTTTATGCGAAAAAAACTGAAAACCCCAATGCTAATTTAGGAAATAAACAATATTTTTAACGAACCGACGAAAATTAAAAAAGACAGTCAGCCCAATTATAGATTTGATCTTTTAAAAATAAAAAAATAGTACGGTAATTCAGGAACCAAATTACGGATCACGGGGGGCGGAAATTACTGGGGTTTTAGTAAAACAAAAAGAAAATATAGAGAATTTTTTCAGGAATTAAAAGAGTTTGATAAAAATAAATTTGCTATATTAGTGAAAAAAAAATTACAAAAAAGCCAGAATTTCGTGAAAATGTTGGGTGTCAGTGAGAAAGGGGGAAAAAAAATTGTCGATAATTAGTGGGGGCGTTAGATGTAAAGGCGCCGGGGAAAAAATTTAGAATTTCCCAAAGTTTTGGGGGAAAGGGAAAAAAGGGGGTTTTTTAAAACAAAAAAGAAGGGGGGTGCGGTTTGAAAGGGGAAAAAGGGATATAGAAAAAGCAAATTTTATGACATAAAACCCAACAAATTGGGCGCAGTAAAAAAATTGAAAAAAAGAGTATAAAAATTAAATTTGGGAGAAGAAAAAAGAATATTTGAAAAAATTAAAAATCTTAATAAGAAAAACCCACGTTCTATTTGGAAAACCCCTTTAAAAAAATAATTAGAGGCGAGCCCGTAAGGGTAAAAAGGAATGGAAAATAATTTGAAAAATTTTGGCGATTTCGAAAGGGGCCCAAATAGCTGATAAATTTAAATTTTTATTAAAATACAAAGTATTAAAATTTAATAAAATCTATAAAAGGTTTGTTAGAACCGGTGATTAAAACGAACATTGGGGTGAATAATAAGAAAATTATTTAAATTATCGAAAATAAAGGATTTATTTGGGAAAAATTTTGTGACAAATTTAAAATAAGCATTTTGAAAAAATTTTTATGGGATTGCCGAAAAAGAAAGTAAAGGAGAGGGAAAAAAACTAGCATATTAAATTTAGGGCAAAAATTTTTTTTGTAAAAAGAGGAATTTGCAAATATAATAACAAATTTTTTTAAAAGAAGGTCTCTTTCCGGGTGGTTGGAAAAACCCCTACATAATACCATTTTCCCAAATAATAAAGCAAAAAAGCGGCGAATTAGCCTATAAAAATGTTCCAATATTTTAGAAAAATTTTAAATTAGGGATTTAAAAAAACAAATTGAAATGTAAAATTTGGGAAAATAACGAAAATTATAACAAAAATCAGTCGGGGTTTTTAAAAAATATTACCCTTTTGAAACAGCGATTCAAACTGTCAAATTTACGAAAAGGAAAATTAAAAAGTAACGAAGGAAAAAATGGAGGTTAATTTTTTTTATGGTCTTAAGAAGCGTCTGAACAATGACAGAGAAAAAATTATTAGGAAAAATTTTTAAATTTTGGAATTAGAGGGAAAGGGGCCCTTTGAATGGTTTAAACAATTTTTAAAAAATAGGAAAAAGCAAATGCGTTTCAAAACATACATGATCTAAATTATTGACAAAATAAAGGATTCCACAAGGCTCGGTACAGGCCCTTTTCTATTTATAATTATATAAAGATATAAACGAAAGGGTTTTCCAGAAGGTGCAAATTAAAAAAGTTTTTCAGACGACAAACCTTTTTTACTTAAAGGGGGAAAGTAGCACGGGTATAGAGATAAAATTGAAAAAAAACGGCTTTTTTAAAATAATCGAACGTTGGATAATAAAATAATTAAAAATGAAGGGAATTTTAAAAAAAGTATATGATTTTAGAATTAAATTTGAAAAAAAATTGAAAAAGGTAAAAAGTTTGAATGTCTGGACGGGAATTTTAAAAGATTTGGGGGTAGAGACTATGAAATTCTAGGTATAATTATCGATGAACAGACTTTCCCAATTTTTTAAACAAATGTTTATTTTGTTAAAAAAATAGGGAAAAAAACGAGTTTCTTTAAAAAGAGTAGGTAATTACATATATTTTATACAAAATCATTTAATAAGACAATCATAGCTCCCCTTTTTATTTTTGCGCAAGATATTAATAGGCGGGGGAAAACGCAGATAACCCACCCGCCGAAGGTAAAAAAACAGGGGCTATGAGGGTAAACTTCAAATTTATAGATACACCAAAGTGGAAGACATTCTAAGGCGTTGCAAATTTTTTCAGTAAAACAAAAATTACAAAATAATTATGTATATTTATTTTCAAAATATTGAATAACCTGTTTTTTCCAAAATTTTAGTTAAAAGATAATTTTCAAATAAAGGGAACAAAGCGATGGGAAACAAACAACGGGTAAAATTTTAAAATTCAAATTTTGAAAAACCCGGAGTGCAAAAAAGAAATTTTTTTTATGAAGGGAAAAATTTGTAAAAACGTCCTGCCAAATAAAATTAAAACTTTTCGGGGTAAACCCCCAATTTTTTAAAAGAAAATTAAAAGCCCTATCTTTCATATGTAAAGTTAATGTAAAAATTAAAAATGTATAGAAAAAACTGAAAAAACCCAAAAAAAAGCTCATCAAACAAACAAACAATCTCTCGCTTTTTCTCCTCGCTCTCTTTCCCCCTCTATCTTTGCTTTCCTCCCGCTCTCTACGCTCCTCTCGCCCCCCCTCTCGCCCTCTCTTCCGGGGTCCCCCTTCCCCTCTCTCTTGGGTCTCTCCCCTCCCCCCTCTTGGTTTTTTTTTTCCCTTTTTCCCCGCTTTCCCCCCACTTTCTCCCGCGTTTTTCCGTTCCTCCCCCCCTCTCCTCCCCTTTTCTCTCGTTCTCCCCCCCCCCCCCCCCCCCCCCCCCCCCCCCCGGCCCCCCCCCCCCCCCCCCCTCGCTCTCTTTCCCTCTATCCTCGCTTTCCCCGCCTCCTATTCCCCTCTCTCCCCGCTCTTTCCTCGCCCTCTCTCGCTCCCCTTTTTGCTTTTCCCTTGTTTTCCCCCCCCGCTCCCTTTTTGGGTTTTTTTTGCTTTCCCCTCGCTTTTCCCCCAAATTTCTCTCGCGTTCTCTTGCTCCCTCCCGCCTCTTTCGCGTTCCCCTCCCCTCTTCCCCCCTCTCTCCGTTCTCTTTGCTCTCTCCCCTCCCCTCTCCCCGCGTTTCTCTCGGCCCCTCCCGCTTTCCCCTCGCGTTCTCCTTTTTCCCCCTTTTCCCCCCGCTTCTCTCGCGTTTCCCCTCGCCCCCTCTCCCGCTCTCTCTCGTTCTCTCGCCCCTCTCTCTCTCTGAAGTGGAGAAAACGTGTGTCACACGCTTTCCGGGGCCCCCCCCCCCCAAATTTTCTGGTTTTCCCGGTAAAAAGTGGAAAAGAAATTAAAAAAGTTATTCAAATTTTCGCTGGGGCCCTAGAAAGGGGGGACCTTTGAAAAGTTACTAGCCGGGGGGATGGCGACTGGACTGGGGAGCCCGGGGAATTTTTTTTTCGGGACATTGAAGTCCCCGTAAGAAAAAGTAACATTTAAATTTTACACAATAGTGCGGGCGTGGGGAAAATGGATCCCCCGGTGAAATGATCGATTTGGCAAAATTAGCGGTTTCGGCCGGGAATTATCGGCAATTTTAAAGTGAAATGCAAAAGTACGTTCTCGGGATTAGGGAAAGGCCCTAAGAAAAAAGTTTGTCAAATTTCAAAACTTTTTAAAAAAAGCTTTTTATCTCCAGGGGTTTTAATTAGCCTAAATTCTGGGCAGTAAACAAAATTTGTGCCGTGTAAAAGGCCCCTTTGAAGTTTTTTTTATTGATAGTGAGAAAGAAACAAAAAATGAAAAAGGGGGACGGGCCCAAAGGGAGGAAGAGATAGGGCATTTGTCCCAAAGGCCGTGGGGTCTTCAGGGGTCTTTTTACAATAAAAGGGTCAGGCCCTTGATTTAAAAAATAGACTGGATCATAAAAACGTAAAAAGGAAAAAAAAAATGAAACAGCCTGTAAAAATGAAATTAAACTAATGATTAAAGAAGTATTCAAAAGAAAATTAATAAAATTTTAAACAAAACTGGGAAAAATTGAAGAAAATGAACAGGAGTAACTGTGTATCAAAAAAAACGCGAAAACCCACATGAAGCGGTTTTAAAAGGGAAGAAAAGAAAACGTTTTAAAATTTTTAAACCCAAAATGGGGAAAAAGATAGTGAACCAAAATAAAAATTGAAAAAAGAAAAAGGGGGATTTAAGAAATAAAGGCCATGGGAATAACGAAAATTTAAAGGGAAAATGCAAGGGGAAAAGTGTTTAAGGGTTGTGAAAACCCCGGGGGGGAAAAAATTTAAAGGGGAAAAGTTCAACTAAGCTGGGAGAAAATTTAAAGTGATAAAGTCCCTCAATTTAAAACCAAAAATAAAAAATTTTTAATAAGGTTAGAAGAGAAAAAATTTGATGATAATGAACTTAAAAAATACGAAAAAATGGGAAATAAAAAAGATACGCAAAAATGCAATTGTAAAGTTTTCAAAAAAGGGGTAATAAACAATCTGAAAAAAAGGAAATGAAAAAGGGTCAATAAATAAAGGGAGATGAAAGACCCCATGAGCTATTTGAAAAAAAGAAAACTAAGTGTTTGGGGAAGAAGTTTCCTGTAAATTTTAAACAACCCAAAGGGAAAAGATGTTTTTCCAAAAGCTGGGGATAAATTTCATATTGCAAAAAATTGTATGCGAAGGAACGCTTAATTTCAGGGAAATCCCTAACCCGTTATTGTACCGACAAAGAAAAAATTGTGAATTTTATTTTCAAAAAACGAACCCTACAATCTGAATATTTAAACCAAAACCATGACCCCCTTTGTCCCGGGAAAGTTTCCCACCCTTTTAAAAGGGCCTACGGGAGGAGAAAGGAAAACAGGGTGGGGGGACGCTAAAAGCAACCACAGGAAAAGCGGAATAATAAATTTACAAATTTCGCAAAGTTTAATTGCGCCCGAAAATTAGATACAACACAGATCTGAAAAAAAAATCCTGCGTTTTTTACATTATCGGAAAACCGAGTTTACTAAAGATATCGAAAACAGTGAAATGAAGTTTTCCCGGGGTTTTTAGTTTTGGTGGAAAAACGGGGGAATAGAAACGAGGAGTTTTTTATACCTAGAAACAATATTTAAATTTTTAAAAAAGTATTAAGGAAAAAAAAATTAGAATCGAAATTTTTTGGGGGTGTTGCGGTAGAAGTAAAAAATAATTTTAAAAAAAAGGAGTGATAAAAGCAATTATCACTCCCCCGGGCGCATCGCAAAGAATTTCTTGAGATTTTTCGAGGATTAGTAGAAGAGTTTATAATAAAGGGAGGAAAATAATTTACAAAAAAAATAGGGAAGAAAGCGAATGGAAAAAACAAAACGGGGAAACGAAAATTTAATTTTGAAAAACAAGGGTGCACAAAAATTTTGTTTTTTGAAAAATTATTCTAAACTCCCGCCCCGTAAAATTAAAACTTGCGATAGGCCCAATTATTTAAAAGAAGATTAAAAGCCTAAATTTCCCTAGTAAAAGGGGAAACTGTATAAGAAAAAAACTGAGAAAGCTAAAAAAAGCTCTCAATCAATCAATCCCCGCTCTCTCTCCTCCCCCTCTCCCCCCCGCTTCTTCCTCCCCTCCCCTTTCCCCCCCTTCTCTCCCCTGCTTTTTCTTCTTCTCTCGTCTTTTCCCCTTTTTCGATTTTTTTTCGCTCTTTCTCGCTTTCTCTCGCTTTTTTTCTCGCCTCTTTTTTTTTCCCCCTCCCCGCTCTTCCCCTCGCCCTCCCTCACCGCTTTTTAAACGCTCTCTTTCTCCCCCTCCTCGCTCTCAATCCCCCCCTCCTTTCCCCCCCTCTTGCTCTCTCCTGCATCTCTCGTTCTTTTTTTCTCCCTCTTTCTTTCCCTTTTTGGGTCTCTCCCGCTCTCTCTTTTGGGGCCCCCCGCTCTCTCTCGTCTTTTCCGCTCTCCTCGTTTTTTTTCGCTTTTTCCCCTCTCCTTTCTCTTGCTGTTTCCCCCCCCTTTCTCTTTTTTCTCCTTTTCCCCCTGTCCCCTCTCTCGCCCTCTCTCGCTCTTTTTCGCTCTTTCCCTTCTTCTCTCCCCCCCGCTCTCCCCCTTGCTTCTCTCGCTCTCTCTATTTTTTCTCTCGCTCTCTCCCCTTTTTTTTTTTTCGCTTTTTCTTTTTCGCTTTTTTTCCCCTGTTTTTTTTCGCTTTTTTCCCGTTTCCCTCACCTCCCTCTCCCCGGGTCCCTCCCCTCTCTATTGCATTCCTCGCTCTCTTTGCTCTCGCCGTCTCCCTTTTCGCTTTTCCCCACCCTCTGCCTTCTCTCTTTTTTTTTCGTCTTCTATTGCTTTTTCCCCGTTCTTTTTCGTGTCCCCCTTGCCTCTTTCTCTCACTTTCTCTCTCTCTCTCTTTTCCCGTCCCCTTTTCTCTCTCTCTCTTTCGCCTTTTTCCTTTCTCCCTTTCGCCCCTCTTTTCCCTTTTGTCCTTTTTTTTTTCCCCCCTTTTTTTTTTTTTTTTTTTTTTCTCTCTTGCTCTCTCCTCGGCCCTTTAATTTCTCTCTCGTGGTGAAGATTTAGAAAAAGCAAAAAGGAAAAGAAAAAACGAGAGAAGGGGGAGACAAGAATGGGGAAGAGAGAAATTGGGGAGAGGGAGGGAAAAGAGAGCGAAAAAAGAGGCGAGATAGTACAAAAAAAAGAAAAAGGCCCAGAAACGGGGAAAAAAAAGGAGACGAGAGAAGAAGAGAGAGAGAGAGAGAGAGAGAGAGAGGGGAAAAAAGAAAGGGGCGTAAAGGGAACAGAGGGCGTAAAAGAGCGTGAGCGTGACGGAAAAAGCAAGAGAAAACCCTGAAAAAGCGAAGGGGAACAAGGGAAAACGAAAAAAAACCAAAGAGAACGGGGAGAAGGGGAGAAAAGGGATAGAAGGCAAAAAGATGGAGAAAACCAAGAAAGGCTAAAAGAACGGGAGAGAGCGAGAGAGAGCGAAAAAAGAACCAAAAACCGGGATAATTACAGAGTGAGAAAAAGCGAGAAAAAACGAGAGAAGGGAAAAGATATGAGAGAAGACAGAGAGAGCGAGAATGGCGGGAAAGGGGAAAAAGAGGAAAAAAAAGGAAAAAAGGGGGGAGAGAGAGAGAGGAGAGGGGGGTGAGAGGGGGGTGGGGTTTCTTAAAATGGGAAAGAAGGGCCAAAATGAGTTTTAAGAGAGCGAATGAAGGCAAGAAAAACGAAAAAACGAAAAGAAAGGAGAGAGAGCAAGAGATGGCAAAGGGAGAGCGAAAAGAGAGAGGGAAAGGAAAAAGTGGGAGAAGAGCGAGAGAGTGCGTTTAGAGGTACGAAAGAAAAAAGAGAGAGCGTAAGGGGCGATAGAAAAAGAGAAAAATCGGAAGAGCCATAAAAGCGATAAGGGGCAGAAAAAAGAAAAGAGTAGGGTTTTTTAAAATTTTACATATGTAAACTTGAAAATATATTAATTCAATTTTTTTATTTAAAGTATTTTTGTTTTTTATAACCCCAAACCCAATAAAGTAGTAAAAAAGAACCCCACAGGGATATTTTTTTGGGTCCAAAAATTCCTTTTATATACAATATTGCTTCTTTTTACTAAAAAAAATAAAAAATAAAGATTTTTTTTATTTATAAAAATTCGTATGTAAAAATGCATTTTTCCCCCAAACCCGTTGTACAAAAATTTCCCAAAAATTTTAAAAATTTTTTTGTATATACCAATACAAAAAAATTTTACATGGGAAGGGGTAACAAAAAAAAAACATAAAGTAAATAAAAATCCTTTAAAGGGTTTTTTGTAAAAAATTAAAAAAAAAACCCCTCCTCAATGTTTAAATTTACCAGACGGGGGGTAATTTTTTAAATAATTATTTTAAAAAAAACGTTTCGGGGTGTCATTGCACCCCCCTTTTAAAAAAAATCTATAAAAAGTTTCCCCCAAAAAAAATTTTTTTTTAATACCTTTTTTCCCCCAAAAATTTAATTTTTCCCTTTAAAAAAAAAAAATTTTTTTTCCCCCCCAAAAATTTAAAAAAAATAAAAAAAAATTCATCCAAAAAACCGACCCAAAAATTAAAAATTTTTTTGAGAAAAATGGGAAAAACTGACAATTAAAAAAAATTTAAATAGATGTTAACTGTTCCAAGAAACTTAGTCCCCCAAGAAAATAGGAAAAAAAAAGGTCTTTCCTTTTAATTTTTTAAAACGTCCCCCAAAAAAGTTTAAAAAAAAAAAAAAAAAAAATTGGGTTGGGGGTAAAAAAAAATAAAATTAAAAAAAAAAAAATAAAACGGGCTTAAAAAAAAGTCCCCAAAAAACAATTCCCCCAAATTTTTCCCTGAAATTCTCCGTTCTTTCCCCCAAAATTTTAAAAATTTTTTTCCCCTTTTTTTTTTTTTAAAACCTTTTCCCCGCAATTTCTGATCAAAAAAGCCAACGACAAACTCAAAAGGTAAATTATCAAATAATCGCTTTTCGATATGATTCAAATTGACACGTAACGCACGTAATTTACAATTAATATCTTTAATCTCTAAGTTTAATAACGCAATTTTGCTACGATGCTGGAGATGTAGCCATTTAAGTGTAACATTTCTGCTGTGAAAAATAGTTGATTTACTTGCTGTATTGTTGTTGTTAATATGCGGAGGTAGAATATCCATCCGTCTGCACCGGAGTAAAAATATAAGTTGTTGATAAGATTTACATATGTTCTTCTTCGTCTTGATCCAAGATTTTAGCATCAACGACATTTGCATACTAAATTTCTCCGTCACGTAATTAAAATATCCTCTTTGTAAAACCACCATAGTAAGGTCACGGTGTAATAAAATAAATAATAATCCTTAAGGTTGCCAGTAATAATTAATAAAAAACCACTCCTCAATGTTTAAAGTCGACCAGACTGGCAATAATTTATTATAAATAATTATTTGAAATACAACGTTTCGGCTGTCATTGCAGCCCTTTTCAAGTACATCTATAAAAAGTTCCATCAAAATAATTATAATTTAATACACTTATTCGCAACAATTAATTATACATTTAAAAACAAAAATGTGTTACATACCAAATTTAAAACAGTAAATCAACTTCTATGCAAACTACCGACAATGTTAACGCTTGTTTTGATGAACAATGCAAGACTGACAGAAGTAAGCACATATTAAATAGATGTTAACTGTTCGCAAGTGTATTAAATTATAATTATTTTGATGGAACTTTTTATAGATGTACTTGAAAAGGGCTGCAATGACAGCCGAAACGTTGTATTTCAAATAATTATTTATAATAAATTATTGCCAGTCTGGTCGACTTTAAACATTGAGGAGTGGTTTTTTTAAAAACATAAAGAATTTAAGAGCAAGAGAAATAGTTTTATCACTTTTACGCAGACCGTGCGATAACAGTGTGACTCTTCTTTACAGTTTCTGTGATTGTTAGTGATAGTGAAGTATTGGAGCTATAAATATTGGTGAAGTGGCAATATTGAAAGGTAATTTTTATCTCTGTATTATTTTTTAAATTTCATATATGCATATACGTAAAATATAATTTAATAATTTTAAAGATTATTTAATAAGAAGTATAGGAATATATATATATATATATATATATATCAAAGTATATATATATATATATACTTTGACACAAATTTGTATGTATATTGGGACATATTTAATTTAATATATGTTTAGATTTCAAAAAACCAATAACTTAAAAGAATATCCGGGAAAAAATATTTTATATATAAGCATATATAAATATATATATACAGGGTGATTCAAAACAACCGTTTGTCCTTAAAATGTCGTATTCCTGACTCAATTCTAAGACGATTTTTCCTTTGCCAAAATTTTATCCGAAGCTTAGTTTTTGAAATATAAAAAGAAATAGTTAGCGAATTACAGCACGAGTACGGGCGGTAATCAGGAGCGGCGCAACACATTATCCGACGCGGGCAATTACGTGGGCGCTCGAAGCGATCAGCTGTTTGTTACACGCGGCGTTTTGTGTGTGTGTGTGTGTGTGTGTATACGCGTACACACACACACACACACACTCTCTCTCTCTCTCTCTCTC
>NW_028189500.1:0-15000 GCF_048542155.1 Nylanderia fulva
AAAACAATTTGGTGCTCTGGATAAATTTAGTGCATTTAAATTTGAGAATTATATGTCGTAGACATATAAAGACATTTAAAGAAATTAATTCGTAAAACTAACCAACCATTACAGCAATTAACAAGAAGATTTGCAGAAATTGAGACAATACATAATAATGAAACATTCAAAATATATTCAAATTCATACGATATGGAAAAATGTTTTACACGCTCTCATTGTGATGGTCCTATTAC
Source organism: Nylanderia fulva (assembly GCF_048542155.1). Taxonomy (NCBI): domain Eukaryota; kingdom Metazoa; phylum Arthropoda; class Insecta; order Hymenoptera; family Formicidae; genus Nylanderia; species Nylanderia fulva. The sequence goes on from NW_028189500.1 coordinate 237, forward strand.
GAAAGATTTCATTTCTGTACAACAATATAAAATTTTTTGCAATAATCAATATTATATTAACTGTGATGATCCAAAAAATAATTGCATTTCTTTTGAAAATGGACTGTTTGAAACGCATAATAGAAAACTACTTGTGTAATAAAATATTATATTTTTAAATGGAATATTCTAGAATATTCGCTTCCGATCGCAAGTCAACAGGCATATCGTTTTTTATATGTTTTTTTCTGGAAAACATATCGCGACACAAATTATCCTGTCGTATAAAAACACGCTCGAAATATAAACAATTAACGGTTTCGCAACCGTTCCGCCGAATAATTATATTTTCTTGAGCATGCGCGGCTTCTCACGGGCGCCTCGTTTCGCCAATAATCATCGTGATTGCCAGCTCGCGCATGCTTTCTAACAGCCGTCGTTCTGTCTAATTTGACAGCGGCCAATTACGCGTAATACGCTCAGGTCACCTCGCGCAACTTTAAAAAGACGCAAAATTATTGGCGCGTCACACGAAGGTGGGCTCCGCTCCGGAAATTATAAATGAGGAGCTCTCACCCCGCTTGCCACCTTTTATCGCTTTTCCGTCGTGAAAACATATCGCAAACCGCTTATCAGATAAACCGCAAAATTCGTTGACGACCGCCGCTATTCCGCACTTTGATTTTTGATTCCGATTTCACTGTAAAGATAATTAAGGTTTTGTAATAAGTTGTTATAGTATTTTGTCAATACGTGTGTGATATTATTAAAGTCTTTGTTTTACAAAAAAGTGACTCAGCCTTTGTGCAGCGCGATCCTTTGTTCACGCAGCGCGTTCGCGAACATGGACAAATAATGTCAATTTTAAATTTCATTAAATCTAATGACAATAAAATGTATGCTATTGGCAAAGTACTTGTGTTAGTGGAAGATTTATATAAACAGCCTATTTCGTCATTAACTTTAAATATTGGTATCATGTCTGAATATTCTCATCTTCAGACATGAGAGTTTGATAAAATTAGAGCAAAAATGTTGAAAATGCCTTATAAAAAAAATTATATTATATTTCCGATGTTACACACAACTGAATAATACATGTTTAATATTAATTTGCATTTGTAATTAAATAATTAAACGTAATTATAATACTCTAATATAAATTGCAAATATTATTATTATTATTATTATTATTATTATTATTATCGTCAAATTTTTATCATATTATTTACATCATAGATTATTTATAATTTCAATGCTGATCAATTTTTATTTACAGTTATTATGGCGTATAATATTGTGGAGTTCGAAGATGGTTTACAAATTGTTCCTTCTGAATGGTTAACTGAAAATAATAAGGAATGTAAATGGCCATCATATACAAGTCAAATTAAGATAAATAAAGCAATTATGAAAAAAATATTTCCTTCTGATGATTGGCAATTATATAAAATAATCCGTATTTTTGGTAGCAGCGGTTAGTAATATAAAAAATGTATTTTATTTTTTTATCAAAAATTATATAAATTAAAATTTTAATATATATGTATTAAAAGTATATATTAAAATTTAAATTTTAAGTGATATTTGATTATAAAATATATAAAAACAAAAATCTAATTTTTAATATTCAAAAATTTTATACGTTTTAGATACATATGATAAAGCTATAGACAAACTTAAATTAGCTGAACAAATATCCGATATAGATGGTGATGATGGAAATAACCTCAAAAAATCGAGATATCAACAAGCAAAAAAAAATACAGGTTCATCTCCTGATAACTCTGATACAAGCGACACAAGCATCAATAAATTAAAAACTCGCAATGATTTAGAGTTAGATAATTTTCCTAATACACCAAAAGCTTTAACAATAAATAAGAGCAAAATCTGTGAAATAAAGACACCATTAATACAAGGTGATAAGAAAATGAATCGAGTAAAAAAAATTTCAAGTTCTTCTGATAATTCAGATAGAACTGACACAAGCAATGATTTAGATGAAACTTCTAATATATCAAACGATTTAAATAAAAGCAAAATGACTTATGAAATAAAAAAACCACTGATAAAAAATTATAAGAAAATAACTAAGCCTCCGATACAAATAAGTAATAAAAAAATAATTAATATTCAGTCTAAAAAGTCTGCAGTTACATATAGTAAATCTATAAGTTCACAAGAACATCGAACAGCAAATAAAGATGATCTTGTTCCACAAAATTCAGATACAATATCTACATCCGATACTTGTAATGCTGAGATTGATGTAGGTAAAAATATATCTGTTATTAATTTTAAATTTTTGTAAAAGCTTACCTATATATATATATATATTATTAAAGTTTTAACTTTTTTTATTTATATCACTGTAAACATATATTTAAAATGGTATATAATTCGTAATATTTATATAATCTGACAATGAGTAGATATACAATAATATGTGTCAATTATTTTTGCAGATTTTCATAATTTAATTATCAGGAAACTAAATGCAGTATTGTTAAATCTTACAACAATTGATGAACGTTTAATAAAGTTGGATAATCACATAAGAAAAAATGAGGAAACGGATTTAAAAAAAAATGAACATTATGATTTCGATTTGCCAGCAGATACCGTAGAACAATTACAGAGAATTGATAATCAATTAAAAAACAAATGTGTTGCTGCAGAAATGGTATATACAAAATATTATCATTTTATACTTACGATTAGAAACATTTTATTGAAATGTCTTATAAAAAGCAATATTTTGGACATATTTATTTATTTATATGTTAACATTATAATGTTAACTTTTTTTATAAGAGAAAAACAAATGTTTATTATTTTGATATTTTTAGATCATAAACTAATATTAATTAAATTATTTTATATTTTTAGACAAGACAATTGAGCTTTTTAGGAGGTAAGGATCATCATGATGTGATTTCGTACATGATGAAACATATTTTAACAAATAAATTAGCAATGGAATATAGTTGGGCTGGTGCAAAATTGAAAAATGCCTTTAAAAATCTTCGCATTACTATATGTATCATAAGTAAGTATATAAATATTTAATCACAGAAATGTTTTTATTGACATATTTTTGACACTTTATATATAGCATTCTATGCATGGTTATATTGGATGATGCTATTAGAACTCTAATATCATTATTCAATAATATGTAATCATAGGAATATAAAATAATTTTGAATAGTATATATACATATATACATATATATATATATAAAATTAAGTCGATTTAAATTTTTATATAATCTATAACCACACATATCTGTTTAAACTTGTTGTTAGATGCTGCGCGAACTTCAAGAACCAATTTAACAAATAAGGAAGTTGAGGATATAATTGCAAGATGGCTAATTTTAGCCAAGCAGAGATTTGACCGAGATTTGTAAGTTATATATAATATACCTCAATTTAACTATTTTATCATCTTATCTCAAACTTTTTATTTTTATAAGAAACTGATTTTAAAGAGGGTGAACACATGCCGGGGGCTACGATGCAGCAGCAACCGAAGGACATCGCAGCACGTTCCAGTGCACCGCAGACCACGACCTCGCTGACATGGTTCGACGCTTCTGGGAGCAGGAACACGAGCCAGTGGCTGGGACACCGCTTACCGCCGATGAAGCCAGATGCGAGGACATCTACGTGCGCACGGTCACACGCACGTCCAGTGGACGATACATGGTGAGGCTGCCATTTACTTCACCGCCGCCGACATCGCTCAGCGAGACTCGTCGACCTGCTGAACGCCTACTGGATGCCATGGAGCGGAAAGGAGCACGAGATCGTCGTTTCGGTGACCTCTATCTAGACTTCATGGAGGAATACGGGAACCTACAACATATGGAGAAGGTTAGCACAATTACAACAACTGGCAGCCCCAGGTGTTACTTACCGCATCACGGGGTCCTCAAGGAGTCAAGCACGACCACGAAGCTCAGGGTCGTGTTCAACGGCTCCCAGCGCACACGGTCCGGAGAGTCGCTAAACGCACACCTCCTCACTGGAGCCAATCTCTTGCCAGCACTCGCTGACGTCCTACTTCGTTGGCGTTGGCATCGGTTCGTGCTCGTCACGGACATCGAGAAAATGTACCGACAAATCCTCGTGCATCCGGAGGACTGTCGCCTGCAAACTATCCTGTGGCGCCACAACAGCTCTGACGACGTCCACGAGTACGAGCTGAGGACCGTGACCTATGGGCTAGCGTGTGCACCCTTCCTCGCCATCAGGACTCTTCATCAACTCGCAGCAGACGAAGAGGCACGATATCCACGCGGAGTCAAGGCACTGCGACACGACTGCTACGTCGACGACGTGGTCACCGGCGCCGATAGCTTGGAAGATGCTATCGACCTTCAGCAGGAACTACGGAGTCTTTGCACGGCGGGCGGATTTCCTTTGAGAAAGTGGGCCGCCAACGATCCTCAGGTGCTCACAGGAATTCCACCAGAACATCAGCTGCAACGTGGGCCGCACTCATGGGAAGAAGAGAGTCACGCTACCCTGGGCCTCCGATGGCATCCTCAAGGCGATTGGTTCTCCTTCTCAATTCGTCCACGTCCAGTCACTGATCTCACAAAGCGACGAGTTCTAGCCGAAACGGCTCGGCTCTTTGATCCGATGGGTTGGCTCGCGCCTGTCGTCATCAGAGCCAAAATCCTGATCCAGACGACGTGGCTTCAACGGCTGGATTGGGACTCTCCGCTGCCTGATCAGGACGCACACCGCTGGAGGCAGTTGTTGGATCAGCTTCCTCTATTGGATAACATTCGTGTAACTCGCTGGCTCAACACCGGGGACGACCATTCGCAACTGCAGCTCCATGGGTTTGCCGACGCTTCAGAGCGAGGATACGCCGCCGTGGTGTACATCCGCAACGCTGCAACAGAAAAAACGTCAATCAACCTATTGATGGCAAAATCGAAGGTCGCGCCTGTCAAGCAGGTGTCGTTACCTCGCTTGGAACTCTGTGCAGCAGCTCTACTTACCACGCTCATGCTCCACGTGCGCGCTACTCTCGGTTTGACAACGACGCCGGTGCATCTGTGGTCAGATTCAAGGGTCACACTTCATTGGATCCGCGGACACAGCACTCGTTGGAAAACCTTCGTCGCCAACCGAGTATCTCAGATCCAGACCCTGCTTCCAGACGCTCAATGGAGACACGTCGCTGGACGAGAGAATCCTGCAGATTGCGCATCGCGCGGTGTTACTCCTGCTGAATTAATCAATCATGAGTTGTGGTGGACAGGACCTACCTGGCTCTCAGGAGACGAGACTGCATGGCCGGGTTCAAACATCGACGTCCCAGAGGATGACCTCCCGGAGCAGCGAGCCACCGGTCTGGTAATCAAGGCACCGGTCTCGGCAGAACCTGACCTCCTCCTCCGATTTCCAACGCTGCACAGGCTGCTGCGGGTTACGGCATGGTGTCGGCGATGGCTCAATAAGGCGAGACGTGACGCCATACCTGGCCGTCTATTGCATCCGGACGAGCTGGACGTCGCCTTATTTCGATGGCTGCGAGTGGTGCAGGCGCTCCACTTTCCTACGGACGTAGCTGCGGCTTCTGCTGGACGCACTAGCCCACCACGAAGCCACCTAGCGATGTTGAGTCCGGTCCTCGATGATCAAGGCGTGCTGCGCGTCGGAGGACGTCTCAAACATGCTCAGCTACCACTCGACGAGAAACATCCAATGATCATCCCGGCGGCATCATGGTTGACTCGGCTGGTGATCGATTCCTGCCACCGACGGACGCTGCACGGAGGTGTGCAACTGACTCTCGGCCTGCTCCGCCTGCGCTTCTGGGTGCCTCGAGGAAGGACTACCGTCAAACAGCAGCTACACCGATGCATAACCTGCACTCGATGGCGCGCCGCCACACCACAGCCTCCGATGGGTAACCTTCCTCGGGAGCGAGTAACGCCAACTCGACCGTTCCTCAGCACCGGCTTGGACTACGCGGGACCAATCCTCCTCCGGACCAGCAAGGGGCGTGGACACCGTGCGCACAAGGGGTACATCGCAGTCTTCGTCTGCTTCTGGTCAAAGGCCGTTCACTTAGAAGTCGTCTCAGACTACACCTCGGAGGCCTTCATCGCCGCTCTGCGCCGCTTCGTCTCCCGCAGGGGCCTGTGTGCTGAGATCTACAGCGACTGTGGCACGACTTTCATCGGAGCAGATCGGACGCTGCGAGGTCTCTTCAACGCAGCGACAGCCGAAGGTCAAAGTGTCATCCTTGCCGCCACCGCTCAAGGAATCCGCTGGCACTTCAACCCGCCAGCGGCCCCGCATTTTGGTGGTTTATGGGAGGCCGCCGTAAAGTCGACCAAGTTCCACCTCCGTCGGGTGATCGGCGCGACCACCCTCACGTTCGAGGAGTTGAGCACACTCCTTGCACAAATTGAAGCCTGTCTTAACTCACGTCCGTTGCAGGCACTCTCAGATGATCCAGAGGACGTTTCGGCGCTGACCCCCGGTCACTTCCTCATCGGGACACCGCTCCTCGCCTTGTCAGAACCGTCATTGACAGAGCAGACGGTGTCCACCTTGTCACGTTGGCGTCATCTGCAGCGGATGAGGGATCACTTCTGGCAGCGATGGTCATCCGAATACATGCACGGACTCGCCCCACGCACCAAGTGGCTCAAGGATGCACCTGCACCCCACGTCGGCGATCTCTGCCTCGTTCGCTCCGAGATCACCCCCCCGAACCGATGGCCCCTCGCTCGCATATCGCGTTTGCATCCCGGGGACGATGGAGTTACACGCGTAGTGACGATCCGAACGGCCACGTCCGAGCTCGTGCGCCCACTCGTCAAGCTCGTGTTTCTTCCGGGCGTGAACGACGTTCCTACACCGCACGTTGACGCATAGCATCACTCACTACACGATCATCACGTCATGCACCATATCAACTGTCACGCTTCACTCATTTCACTCACCACCTCACTATAACACTTGTCTCGTTTTCACCGCTCACTGCATCGGTCACTCGCCGTTCACATCTGCCACATACTTTCGCCGTTTCAGCTGATCGATTCGCAACACGTGATCACCACGTGTTTCCGCGGCTCAGCTGATCGATTCACTTTACACGCGATCATCACGTGAACCTCGCCGCGCCGGCGCGCCTGCCCCACCATCGATCACTATCGACTTGCGATTCCGCGACCGAAATACCACAATATGTTGTCACTGTGCGACAAGGCGGGCGGGAATGTTTGAAACGCATAATAGAAAACTACTTGTGTAATAAAATATTATATTTTTAAATGGAATATTCTAGAATATTCGCTTCCGATCGCAAGTCAACAGGCATATCGTTTTTTATATGTTTTTTTCTGGAAAACATATCGCGACACAAATTATCCTGTCGTATAAAAACACGCTCGAAATATAAACAATTAACGGTGTCGCAACCGTTCCGCCGAATAATTATATTTTCTTGAGCATGCGCGGCTTCTCACGGGCGCCTCGTTTCGCCAATAATCATCGTGATTGCCAGCTCGCGCATGCTTTCTAACAGCCGTTGTTCTGTCAAATTTGACAGCGGCCAATTACGCGTAATACGCTCAGGTCACCTCGCGCAACTTTAAAAAGACGCAAAATTATTGGCGCGTCACACGAAGGTGGGCTCCGCTCCGGAAATTATAAATGAGGAGCTCTCACCCCGCTTGCCAGCTTTATCGCTTTTCCGTCGTGAAAACATATCGCAAACCGCTTATCAGATAAACCGCAAAATTTGTTGACGACCGCCGCTATTCCGCACTTTGATTTTTGATTCCGATTTCACTGTAAAGATAATTAAGGTTTTGTAATAAGTTGTTATAGTATTTTGTCAATACGTGTGTGATATTATTAAAGTCTTTGTTTTACAAAAAAGTGACTCAGCCTTTGTGCAGCGCGATCCTTTGTTCACGCAGCGCGTTCGCGAACATGGACAAATAATGTCAATTTTAAATTTCATTAAATCTAATGACAATAAAATGTATGCTATTGGCAAAGTACTTGTGTTAGTGGAAGATTTATATAAACAGCCTATTTCGTCATTAACTTTAAATATTGGTATCATGTCTGAATATTCTCATCTTCAGACATGAGAGTTTGATAAGATTAGAGCAAAAATGTTAAAAATGCCTTATAAAAAAAATTATATTATATTTCCGATGTTACACACAACTGAATAATACATGTTTAATATTAATTTGCATTTGTAATTAAATAATTAAACGTAATTATAATACTCTAATATAAATTGCAAATATTATTATTATTATTATTATTATTATTATTATCGTCAAATTTTTATCATATTATTTACATCATAGATTATTTATAATTTCAATGCTGATCAATTTTTATTTACAGTTATTATGGCGTATAATATTGTGGAGTTCGAAGATGGTTTACAAATTGTTCCTTCTGAATGGTTAACTGAAAATAATAAGGAATGTAAATGGCCATCATATACAAGTCAAATTAAGATAAATAAAGCAATTATGAAAAGAATATTTCCTTCTGATGATTGGCAATTATATAAAATAATCCGTATTTTTGGTAGCAGCGGTTAGTAATATAAAAAATGTATTTTATTTTTTTATCAAAAATTATATAAATTAAAATTATAATATATATGTATTAAAAGTATATATTAAAATTTAAATTTTAAGTGATATTTGATTATAAAATATATAAAAACAAAAATCTAATTTTTAATATTCAAAAATTTTATACGTTTTAGATACATATGATAAAGCTATAGACAAACTTAAATTAGCTGAACAAATATCCGATATAGATGGTGATGATGGAAATAACCTCAAAAAATCGAGATATCAACAAGCAAAAAAAAATACAGGTTCATCTCCTGATAATTCTGATACAAGCGACACAAGCATCAATAAATTAAAAACTCGCAATGATTTAGAGTTAGATAATTTTCCTAATACACCAAAAGCTTTAACAATAAATAAGAGCAAAATCTGTGAAATAAAGACACCATTAATACAAGGTGATAAGAAAATGAATCGAGTAAAAAAAATTTCAAGTTCTTCTGATAATTCAGATAGAACTGACACAAGCAATGATTTAGATGAAACTTCTAATATATCAAACGATTTAAATAAAAGCAAAATGACTTATGAAATAAAAAAACCACTGATAAAAAATTATAAGAAAATAACTAAGCCTCCGATACAAATAAGTAATAAAAAAATAATTAATATTCAGTCTAAAAAGTCTGCAGTTACATATAGTAAATCTATAAGTTCACAAGAACATCGAACAGCAAATAAAGATGATCTTGTTCCACAAAATTCAGATACAATATCTACATCCGATACTTGTAATGCTGAGATTGATGTAGGTAAAAATATATCTGTTATTAATTTTAAATTTTTGTAAAAGCTTACCTATATATATATATATATATTATTAAAGTTTTAACTTTTTTTATTTATATCACTGTAAACATATATTTAAAATGGTATATAATTCGTAATATTTATATAATCTGACAATGAGTAGATATACAATAATATGTGTCAATTATTTTTGCAGATTTTCATAATTTAATTATCAGGAAACTAAATGCAGTATTGTTAAATCTTACAACAATTGATGAACGTTTAATAAAGTTGGATAATCACATAAGAAAAAATGAGGAAACGGATTTAAAAAAAAATGAACATTATGATTTCGATTTGCCAGCAGATACCGTAGAACAATTACAGAGAATTGATAATCAATTAAAAAACAAATGTGTTGCTGCAGAAATGGTATATACAAAATATTATCATTTTATACTTACGATTAGAAACATTTTATTGAAATGTCTTATAAAAAGCAATATTTTGGACATATTTATTTATTTATAATGTTAAATAATTTTAAAGAAATTAAAAGAAAAGTAATGTTAACTTTTTTTATAAGAGAAAAACAAATGTTTATTATTTTGATATTTTTAGATCATAAACTAATATTAATTAAATTATTTTATATTTTTAGACAAGACAATTGAGCTTTTTAGGAGGTAAGGATCATCATGATGTGATTTCGTACATGATGAAACATATTTTAACAAATAAATTAGCAATGGAATATAGTTGGGCTGGTGCAAAATTGAAAAATGCCTTTAAAAATCTTCGCATTACTATATGTATCATAAGTAAGTATATAAATATTTAATCACAGAAATGTTTTTATTGACATATTTTTGACACTTTATATATAGCATTCTATGCATGGTTATATTGGATGATGCTATTAGAACTCTAATATCATTATTCAATAATATGTAATCATAGGAATATAAAATAATTTTGAATAGTATATATACATATATACATATATATATAGATATAGAATTAAGTCGATTTAAATTTTTATATAATCTATAACCACACATATCTGTTTAAACTTGTTGTTAGATGCTGCGCGAACTTCAAGAACCAATTTAACAAATAAGGAAGTTGAGGATATAATTGCAAGATGGCTAATTTTAGCCAAGCAGAGATTTGACCGAGATTTGTAAGTTATATATAATATACCTCAATTTAACTATTTTATCATCTTATCTCAAACTTTTTATTTTTATAAGAAACTGATTTTAAAGAGGGTGAACACATGCACTATCTGTTCATTATTGCGTGTATTAGTTTTTTTAAATTAAATACAACATTTAAGAACTTATTGTTATTTTTGTATAGAATATTTATTGCAGAATTGACTTATTGCATCTATGTATAACAATCACATATTTCTTTTTAGGAAAAAGGAAGAACAAAAAAAGAGATGCGAAAATGAGGAGATCTAAACAAGAAAAGGACAGGTTATTAAATATAATAATTTTAATATATAATAAATAAAATATTTCAACGTTTATTATTACGTTTATTGCACAGTTTATTATTATTACGTTTATTTATAGATTTTATAGAGTTTATTTTTGCATATGTACTTTTTTTATTTTGAATGTATTAATTTCATACACAGTAATTATATATATATTTTATTATTTAAATGGTTACAGTAATAAATACATATGCATAGTTGTAAGTGCAATAAAGTAATTATTAAATATTATTTTTTAAATATAGTATAAAACGAGAAAAGTTATAATAATATATACAGTTGAATATTAAAGTAATTTAAAGTTCTAAGTATTTTAGTACTTTTATGCGTAGCTGTAGCATAAAAAATTAACAATTACTATGTTTATTTTATTAATGCCTATATATTAAAAAGTTATGCACATTTAAGTTTTCTAACAATTGTATCAATTTTTTTTCATAATTCTGATAAAGTGATAACTAGAATTTAAAAAAAATTACTTTAAAAATGATCTATTATAAGTATTAATTATATATGTTAGTGATATAGTTATTAAATATGATTAAATGATGTGATTTAACGTGAATGTGTATTAAATGATAGTTATACACCCACACACACGTACATATATAATAATATGGCTTATATTTTTTGGAACGTATATATGTATTATTTAAAAAATAAAAATGTAATTAAATAAATTACATTTATAATCTTTGAGACAAGCATATGACTACTGGCAGGATCAACCAGGAGCTTCGTGTTCGGTTACTCGCAAGGGAGTAACTCGCGAGCGAGCCCGAAGACTCGTCGCTAGCTCTTTTTCGCGCGCGCGCGCGTTCGATGCCGAAACACCGACGCGCGCGCGACACGCTCGTACGTGCCATTTTATTTGCCGCCGGTCTTGCTCAGCCGGTCGGCGACACTCTGCTGTGTTTAACGCTATTATGTAAAGCGTACGAGAGAACGACGGAGGCGAGAGTAAACCCCCGACGCCGCCGCCTCTCCTCTTCTTCCTCCTCCTCTCCGTTCAAAAATCCACAAGATCAAAATACTCGTGTTCTTATTCTCCCAAATGTTATGATGCGCGGTCTCGAGAGACCGCGCGATTCACCCTGACGCTAGATCGACGATGGCGATGCTTAGACGTCGAGGACTGTTCTGTCTGGTTCGTACGCGTTTAACCGCACACGACCAGCAATAAGATTTCGCTACGGCGTACAAAGCGAGCGGGAAGAAGCAACTCTTCCCGCAAACTCGTATCCGTGGAGTAGATGCTCGGTAAGCGCGACGATTCCGCTGCTGCGTACGAAACGAGAGGGAACCGCGCGGCCAACACACTAGAGGCGTGCGCGCCACATAAGAGCCATTCGGTTTTGCGACACCGACTCGTGGCAATGCTGTGCTCGTAATAAATAAGTGTGCGTTAATTTTGCGCGCGTTCGGCGACGAACGAGAAGAGCCGCACCGTAATCCCCGGCGAAGAGGAATACGAGACGACGCGAGAGTCGAACGTACGTTCTCGCGAGACACGCAACCTCCAAGCATGAGAAGACTTGGCGGGGGCGCGTTCTGCGACGATCGTATATTATTTTATATATTCGTGGTTTCCAAATCAAACATTTTATATAAATGTTCTCTCCGTGTCAGAGTCGCGACACAACAAAATCCGTTCTTGACCCGTTCGGGCGATTCTTTGTTTGTCAACGTCGAGAGCGCGACACGTACAATATTAATCTTTCCTACCCTCTTATAGTACCCAACCGACCGGCCAAGCGGTCGGCGACGGTACGGAGAGCGGTCGAAACACGCCGGAGTGGCGAGAGACTCGAGAAAGTACGTTTACGACTCGTCCGGACTCGCTCGACTCGTTCGACGCGCCGAGCGCGACGTATCTCTTATAGTACCCAACCGGCCGGCCAAGCGGTCGGCGACGCACGGTCCTACGCACGGCCGTATGCGAGCGCGAGCGCCGAAAGGCGCGTTCAATCAAGACATAGTCGCGGAGAGCGAACGATCGAAAAGTCCTATTGTACGATAAAATATTATCACGATAGCCGTATGGCGAATGTCAAACAACGATAATTAGCATTAATTAAGAAGGTAACAAACGAAATGCCGGGACAATAAGGTATAAACACCGACGGTACCTCCGGGCCGGGCGGCACCTCCGGGTCGGGCGGCACCTCCGGGCCGGGCGACACTCCGGGAACCACGGCCGACCGGCGACACCTCCGGGCCGGGCGACAACTCCGGGAACCATGGCCGCCCGGCGGCACCTCCGGGCCGGGCGACACCTCCGGGAACCACGGCCGACCGGTGGCACCTCCGGGCCGGGCAACACCTCCGAGAACCACGGCCGACCGGCGGCACCTCCGGGCCGGGCGGCACCTCCGGCCGGGCGACACCTCCGGGAACCACGACCACGGCCGACCGGCGACACCTCCGTGACGGGCGGCACCTCCGGACGACCGAATGATCCCTCGAAGTCAGACGACCGCCAGCGGTACCTCCGGAACACTTAACGACGATTTACGGCGCCGCAACGAGGAGAGCTACGTAAAAACGTTTCGGACGAAAGTTACTTACTATTCGGCGCTCGCTCGACATGAGGGCGCTGTCCGATTACTAACTCGAAACGTATCTCTCAAAACCCACGTGTCGGAGACATATATTTCGAATTATTACGGATGATACGCAACACGCAAGCTGCGGTGACCGCGATTACGGTACGGAACACTCGCCCGATGCGAAAATCACGCGCGCGGCAACCGAGGCTACGGCTCGTTACCGGGCAGTGATTATACGTGGCGGCACAACATAACGGCCGGCGTCAACTTGGGGAGGACGGACCTCAGGGACGGGCGACCAACTCAGGAAGATACAGTAACTCGCGAGCGAGCCCGAAGACTCGTCGCTAGCTCTTTTTCGCGCGCGCGCGCGTTCGATGCCGAAACACCGACGCGCCCCCCCCCCTTTTTTTTTTCCGCCGGTCTGCTCCCCCCCCCCCCCCCAAAAAAAAAAAAAAAAAAATAAACCCCGACGCCGCCGCCTCTCCTCTTCTTCCTCCTCCTCTCCGTTCAAAAATCCACAAGATCAAAATACTCGTGTTCTTATTCTCCCAAATGTTATGATGCGCGGTCTCGAGAGACCGCGCGATTCACCCTGACGCTAGATCGACGATGGCGATGCTTAGACGTCGAGGACTGTTCTGTCTGGTTCGTACGCGTTTAAACCGCACACGACCAGCAATAAGATTTCGCTACGGCGTACAAAGCGAGCGGGAAGAAGCAACTCTTCCCGCAAACTCGTATCCGTGGAGTAGATGCTCGGTAAGCGCGACGATTCCGCTGCTGCGTACGAAACGAGAGGGAACCGCGCGGCCAACACACTAGAGGCGTGCGCGCCACATAAGAGCCATTCGGTCTTGCGACACCGACTCGTGGCAATGTGTGCTCGTAATAAATAAGTGTGCGTTAATTTTGCGCGCGTTCGGCGACGAACGAGAAGAGCCGCACCGTAATCCCCGGCGAAGAGGAATACGAGACGACGCGAGAGTCGAACGTACGTTCTCGCGAGACACGCAACCTCCAAGCATGAGAAGACTTGGCGGCGGCGCGTTCTGCGACGATCGTATATTATTTTATATATTCGTGGTTTCCAAAATCAAACATTTTATATAATGTTCTCTCCGTGTCAGAGTCGCGACTCGACAAAAACCGTTCTCGACCCGTTCGGGCGATTCTTCGTTTGTCAACGTCGAGAGCGCGACACTTACAATATTAATCTCTCCTACCTCTTATATTACCCAACCGACCGGCCAAGCGGTCGGCGACGGTACGGAGAGCGGTCGAAACACGCTCGCGGCGTGTTGCTTCCGCAGGGCGAGAGGAAATTCTTCCAAGTTCCGTTCGCG
>NW_028189500.1:17534-21021 GCF_048542155.1 Nylanderia fulva
AGCCCCCCAGAAGCGCCCCCAGGGGGCCCGGGCGGCTTACATCGCGGTTACTCCCCTTCCGCTAAAATCGGGATCCACACTGGGTTTTCCCCTTACAGCGCACATCCCACTGCGTATTCGTACGCAGGACAAGCAGATCCTTCAGACGTAGGGGGCGGTTTCACCACGCAACACAATTGACTATGGAATAGGTTAGGTTTGGGGTACAGGACGCGATCCACCTTTCCTACTCTCTTTATTGTACATGTGTGTGAAGCCCCAGGTAGGCAAGGCACCGTTTCCACGCAGGCCGAATCATATTTACGTAAAACCGTGCAATGGATGGGCTGGGATAGCCCAGGGGCTTCCCAAATGTTTAAGGGAATGCGTACACATGAAATTTCCCAGAGACACACACGGCAGGCCCCTAGTTTCCCACGCCCCGTGAGAGTCCGACACCAATTGGTAGGGAAACCGGTAGCCCCCCGGTGGGGTCCCTACCTCCCTCACTACCGTGTTAGTTAAGTCGCATGTATGACAGTTTCAGCATGCCTCGGACCCCGAACTGTGCATTTCAGCGCCAGATCAGTCGGACTGGGCCCACGCATTCGCACCATCAGCAACCCCGAACAACGTAGACGGGTAAACCGTCGCGTACCTCGCTATTGGGGCTACGTGCCGATCGCCGCTAGACAGGCCGGAGCTTTCCCCAGACCTGGGATTTTATCCTTCCATTGTCGTTTTAAAGGGTAAAACTGTGATCGGTCGCAGTTTACCCGCGCTGCTTAATTTCTTCACGTTGACATTCAGAGCACTGGGCAGAAATCACTTTGGGCGTCAAACCCCCGCGAGGGCCATCGCAAGCTTTGTTTAATTAGACAGTCGGTTTCCCCCTAGTCCGTGCCAGTTCGAGTGAGCGTTGAATGGCGGCCGACAAGAGGAGGGACACGACGGCTCGCCCCGCCACGGAAGCCTCGCAGCAAGGAAGATCCGCCGGGAGGCCAAGGCACGGGACCGAGCTCGGATCCGGGACCGGCGCGAGAACGCCGACCGTTCACCCCGCCCAGGCCCGGCACGTCAGCCAGACCCGCTTCCCGACCAAGCCCGACACGCCCCCGGCTCCTCAGAGCCACCTTATTCCGAATTTACGGATCCAAATTTTCCCACTTCCCCTTACCTCATTTTCTATCGACTAGAGGCTCTTTACCTTGGAGACCTGCTGCGGATATGGGTACGAACCGGCGCGACACCTCCACGTGGCCCTCTCCTGGATTTTCAAAGGGCCGAGGGGGAAAATCCGGACACCGCCGCAACTGCGGTGCTCTTCGGCGTTCCAAACCCTATCTCCTGCTAGAGGTTTCCAGGGAAAATCGAACGCTTATACAGAAAAGAAAACTTCCGGATCTCCCGACGGGCGTCTCCCGGTCATTTGGGTTACCCGACGAACACTCTTTTCGAGGGCCGAATGTATGCGGTTCCGCTGCCGGGTTCCGAATAGGAACCGGATTTCCCCCTTTGCCCCACGGGCGTGGTCCTTTGTATAATATTATTATTATTTCTCGACACTCGAGTATATTTTACGCCGTCATTGACATAGGATTCTCCCAGGGCTTGGATCGACTGACTCGTGTGCAAAGGTGTTCACACGAAACCCTTCTCCACGTCAGTCCCCCAGGGCCTCGCTGGAGTATTTGCACTACCCACCAAGATCTGCACCCACGGCGGCTCCAGGCAGGCTCGCGCCCAGACCCTTCTGCGTCACCGTCGCGACCCTCTACTCGTCAGGGCTTCGTGACGACGCGAGAGAAGACTAAAGCCCGCTCCGGTTTCCGCCCATTGCCGTGACGGCAGAGTATAGGGTCGACGCTTCAGCGCCATCCATTTTCAGGGCTAGTGCTCGGAGTGAGTGTACACACTCCTTAGCGGATTCCGACTTCCATGGCCACCGTCCTGCTGTCGTAAGCAACCAACGCCTTTCATGGTGTCCAGGAGCGTCGAGTTGGAGCCTTAACTGCGTTGGGTATTTCCCACAGCGCCAGTTCTGCTTACCAAAAAATGGCCCCTTGGCCTCTGATCCGAAGATGATCGTGGCTTCAATTCAAGAAAGCCAGAGAATCTCACCCATTTTAAAGTTTGAGACTAGGTTGAGGTCGTTTCGGCCCAAGGCCTCTAATCATTCGCTTTACAGATGAGACTGCGCGCGTTCCGCGGCGGACCGGCCGAGCAGTGCCAGCTATCTGAGGGAAATTCGGAGGAACCAGACTAGATGGCTTCGATTAGTCTTTCGCCCCTATACCCAGTTCCCGACGATCGATTTGCACGTCAGAAATCGCTACGGACCTCCATCAGGGTTTCCCCTGACTTCGTCCTGACAGGCATAGTTCACCTCTTTCGGGGTTCCCAACGTGTACGCTCTGGGGCGCCTCTTCTCGCGATGAGAACGAGAGCCCCGGAGTGCGAGGCCGCATCCGCGACGCGGCATCCTCCATAGGTCGACGGCCAGGGCCGACTTCACTTTATTACGCCTTTAGGTTCTCGCGCAAGTCCCAATGACTCGCGTACATGTTAGACTCCTTGGGCAGTGTTTCAGACGGGTTCCTAAGGAGTACCCAAAGCAGTAGCGTCGCCGAACCGGGATCGGTGCCCGCGACGACCGTCGGGAGACGTTCGCAGGCCTGTCGAAGGTGGACCGTACTGATAACCAACGGGGCCAGGACCGGGGCCGGCGTCGAAGCCGTAACCTCCGAGTCCGTGGCGGAGCGCGATTGCGACGGTCCGACCGCACCGTGAATAGTGCGGCTGAATACCTTGCGCGTACCGCCGAGCAGCCCGGGGAATTGTACCCGTGGCCCCCCGCAATGTCGTTCAAAAAGGGGTCGAGGGTTCCCTGTTTTTCCTGCATTTCACAATTTTACGCGCAATTCGTTTTTGCCTTTTTCCGTTTCCACAAACCCACGAGCCAAGGGACCCCCCCCCTTTTCGGGGTTTTAATTGTTCAAAAAATTTTTTTTGCGTTCGGGGAAAAAACGGCTTTCTTTTTCAACCTCGGGGGTTCCCCTTCTCTCGGCGGAGAGAGAGGAAATAACGTGGGGGGGCTCTTCGATAAAGGCCGCGGGGAGGCGCGGGGACCCCGCCTCCCCCGGGGAAAGGCAAAAAGGCAAAATAAAACCCGAGGCCTATTCCATTATTCCTGCACGCAGTATTCAGGCAAGGAGCCTCTTTAAAGCATCTAATTTGTTCAAAGTAAACGTACCGGCCCGACTCGACACTCAGTAAAGAGCACCGCGACGGGATATTAGTTGGGCCGCCCTCGCGGGCTAAGCCCACCGGTAGGAGTCCCACATCACGCCAAGTTAAACACCGCGAGCGGTGAACCGACGGTGTGCACACAGATTCAACTACAGCTTTTAACCGCAACAATTTAAAAATACCTTTGGGGGCTGGAATTTTCCCGGCTGCTGGCACCAGACTTGCCCTCCAATGGATCCTGTTAAAGGATTTAAAGTGT
>NW_028189501.1:0-21019 GCF_048542155.1 Nylanderia fulva
TAAAATATAAAACATGTTTTTTAAAATTTTACTAAACCAAAAGTAAAATTTAAAAAAATTATTTTTATTTTTTTTGATTTTTTTTCCTTTATTTAATTTTAAAACAGAATTTTATGATAAATTCAGATTTGACACTATCTTTCCGAGCTTCGGACCCTTTTGTAGATATTAAATACTGATTGGGTTCGATTGTCGTTCTTCAAAACAAAGAAAGACGGGATTGGGGGGCCTTTTACAAGATCCGCTTTATCTTGGGGTGTCTTGCTGTGTTTTGGGGGGCTACCTAAACCCTTTTTTTTTTAACCGGGGGGAAAAAACGTTGGAATCACGAGCTTTGCAAAACTGGGCGTAACGCGCGCGGCAATTTTGTTTCGCGGCCCGGGGTTGACCTGTCGTTCCGTCGGGCCAAAAAAGCGATCTGGTCGAGCCTTGACCCCGGGTTTTGACGGGGACCAAAAAATATTAATTTTTTTTTTTTCTCAAAAGTTTTTTTCCCCCAATTTAAACAACCCCCCGCCTCGCTCAACCCCGATGCGAAATCATTCCACAGGTTTGAGTCGTTATAATGTGTCAAAATGAGCAATCGATGTTAAACTCGCTGAATGACCTTTGAAAGGGCGAAACCTTATAATCTTCGCGACGACGTGACTATGTGACAACAAATAAAATTTGCGAACAATAAGCACAGCTTGCTTAGAACGTGCGAAGTATTTACTTTCTCGAAATTTCGAGTGCAAATAGGGACGGATATCTATACGAAGGTCGTCCGTTCGGATAACACAGTTATCTTCAACCGAAAGATCAGCGAACCGCTGTTGCAAACAAATACAAACTCTTCCCTAAATCTAGATTTAATCCACTTACAAATTTTCGTATAATACGGAATTAATTATCACAATTAATCAGGAGACGGCAAAGCAGCGTGATTGGTTGCTTGAACGAGGAGCACGCGGTGCGTATCGTTACTACCCGAACGAGCCCGTCGGATTCGGGGTGGATCTGTGTAACTCGAGCGAGTTCCCACTTACTCGGAGGGAGCAGTGGGTTCTTTACGAGCACAAGCTCACCGACGCAAAAACTCGCAGTCTTATCCTTCCATTTGCTTCGTTGCTGCAACGAATGCAAATAGTCAAGAGACCAAGCACGCCAGACTCGCTCGTGCATTGCGTTGACGAGCTGCCATCGAGAGAGTCGATTCTCGTTTACCGCGAGTACTGATTCTTCCGGTACTGCGGTTATTGATCGACCTATAAGAAAATGACCCGGCGTGAGTGCTAACAAATCGCTCGGGTCGTCGTTTAACGCAGCAATGGGACGCGAATTGAGACATGCCTCGACTCTGCAAAGTAGTGTTGCAAATTCGACCTGAGACAAGGTACGCGGACCCACTACCTTTTTCAAGTGCGTTTTTAGACTTTATTCCCGCTTCCCACAGACCGTTAAAGTGCGGTGCTGCGGCTGGGATGAAATGCCATTCCACTCGGTCGTTTGCAAGAGTGGCTCGTAGCGAAATGTCGTTGGTCAATTTGTCAAAAGCCGTTTTTAATTCCCGGTCCGCCCCGTGAAAGTTCGTGCTGTTGTCGCTGTAGAGTTTTTGTGGCAATCTTCGTCGACTAACGAATCTTCGAAAGACCGCTATAAATCCCGCAGAGGAATAATCCTCAACGAGCTCTATGTGGATAGCCTTCGTCACAAGACAGATAAACAAGGCGATGTAACGTGTCTTTTGTCCTCTACCGACTAATGAAGTAACAAGGAACGGCCCGGCGTAATCTACTTTCGTATGCGTGAACGGAGATGATGGATTTACGCGAGGGGAGGGAAGGTCTCCTATAAGTTGATTTGATAGTTTGTTCGCGTAACGAGCACACACGACACATTGTCTAATGCAATGTTTTACGGCATTACGACAACTTAATATCCAATATTTTTGGCAGAGTGTTCTAAGCACAAGTTGAGTTCCTCCATGAAGTGAGCTTCGGTGCGTTTGATCAATTAATAACTCGGCTACTCGACCCCGAGGAATTAAGATAGGGTGTTGTTCCTCGAAGGATAGTGCGGAATTCCGTAACCGCCCGCCGAAACGTAGTAAGGAATCTTTTCTTATAAAAGGATTAAGAGGCTTCAGTGGGCTCTTTCGCGGAAGGTTTTCTTCTCTCTTTAATGCTTTGAGTTCGGAGTCGAACGACTTCCTTTGCGTATATGAGACCCAAAACATTTCCGCGCGTTTAAGTTCGTCCGCGTTAAGAGACAACGCAACATTAGCTTCAAAATTCCTTTGTTTAGCGGAGCGGGATATAAATCTGTAAGCGTAGGCTGTCACTCGAATGAGCTTAGTCCAGGAGGAGTATTTATAAGGGAGATCCCATTCCGGTGTACCTTCCACGTGAAAGACAGTGGACTTTCGACTTTCCGAGTGTATTTGCTTAGTTAACTCCGTGGAGATCGGAGAAGCAATGTTATGTGGCGGCCACGCTGTTGAAGGCCATTGAAGCCAAGGCGGGCACGCCCACCATAACGGATGTGAGACTAACTTGGATGCGTACAACCCTCTGGATGCACAGTCGGCCGGATTGTCTTTGGACGGTACGTGATTCCATTTGGCCGAGGGTAGATTACACTGCACCTCGGATACTCTGTTTGCTACGTACGTAGTCCATTTCGATGGATGTTGGCGTAACCATGCCAACGCGATCGTGGAGTCCGTCCAACAATGGATCGGACAATGAATAATATTTAATGACTTAATTACCCACTTAACGAGTCGACTCAATAAAACAACGGCGTTGAGCTCGAGCCGCGGAATGCTAACAGTCTTGACGGGAGCCACCTTCGACTTCGCAACGATCAAGCTAACACGGTATTCCGAAAGAGAATGGAAAACGCGCAAGTATACGACCGCAGCGTACGCGCGATTTGAAGCGTCGGCGAATCCATGTATTTCTAACGCGAGATTATCAGGGCTCTGACCCGTCCACCGAGGAATTCTAACGGATTCTAATTGCGGGAACTCGGAAGCGAAAGCATTCCACCGTTGACTCAATTCGTTCGGAAGCGGAGCATCCCAGTCGCAATGTAAAAGCCATAGCTCTTGCAGAATGATTTTTGCGTTTATTACAACCGGCGCAGCCCATCCGAGGGGGTCATACAAGCTCGCGATGCACGACAGGATTGAACGCTTAGTTAACGCGGTAGGAAAATTAAATTTCACAGTAAGTGGTACGTCCGGCAATTCACCTTACGGTAAATCACCTTATGCACAAGTCGGTCTTCTCTCGCGTCTACCTCGGTAAACGTTCGAGAAGCTGCTCTCTACTTTTTTAGGGCAACCTGCTAGGCCCGGCTATACCCTGGGATGCCGAGAGCTTGAGATTCGATTGAGAAAGTCGGATGGAGAAGGAATTCTGCGGGTCGGGTCAAGAAATAAAGATATTTTACAAGTATAAAAATTGTTTATTCATTTATAAATCCTTTATGTCGATACAAAATCTACTGGTCCTGACTCGGTTCAGGATGAGCTTGGAACTGTATTACAATGTTATTGAGCTCCTGTTCAGAGTCGTTAGATTGGTTAAGATAGTTTATAAAGGAGCTAAAATTATTCTGTGCTCCTTCTGGGATGAAATTATTGACGTCGTCGGGAGCGAGTACCACGGTGTCCTCGTCGAAAATATTAGAATTGGGTTGTAAAAATGGATCGTATTCCGGAGATGCTAATTGTTGAGTTTGATCATGGACGTAATATTCAGGGTCAGTTAAAAATTGATGATTTGGATCGATTAAGTAAGTATTTGATTCTGAATGAGACTGTTCAGGAAATTGAGGGTGAGAATAGTCAATGTATGGAGGAATATTATTAATTGGCGAATAAGCGTCTGAAGAGGAAGGTTGTATGATTATTCGCGTTGGATAAATTTGAACGTTTAGATTTAGAGGTCTTCGAGATCTACGTTCGCGTAGCCTGTGAAGGTGCCGCTTGTTTCGATCGATCTGATTCCTTCGTCGGAAAGGAGAGACCATCTAACGGTTAAATAAATTTACATGAATAAATCGAAAGATAGATTGTTTTGTTATTTGAAATAATTGAATATGACTCACGTTTGTAGCGTGATTTACTTGTTAATGAGAGCGAACAGAGATGAAAGGTTAATCTTATGCGAGAAAGCCCTTCACCTGTTAATAAATTAACTTTATGTCAGTAATTATTATAATAAACCTGTATTAAATGAGGATTGGTAATAACGTGGATAAAAGGAGGGATTTGGATAGGAGTATTAATATCTGCGTTGAGAATATTAATACTTGATGTTTCAATCGTTAATAATTAAATCTTAAACTTTGAAATAGTAATTCTTAATGAATAAATAAGTCTTAGACTTTGAAGTAACAAATTGTCAATGAATATCAAAATCACTGTCAGTTGGTATGGTAAAGTAATTCGCAATTATTGGAAAATGCAGGGTATTAAAAGCATGAAAGAATAGAGAGATAGGTGTACATCCGGTTATTCCGGGTTCTCGGGTCCTGGTCTTAATAGGCTAGTGCGACGTTTACTTTACTGAACGTGCATCTCTGAGATGATTTGCGAATTTACCTTCTGACAGGATATAACTCTAATGGGTATAGAGGAGTTAGGAATAGAGGTTTGAATATAAGTATTAATATCTATATTAAGAGTATTAATACGTGTAGCTTCAAGCATCAATAATTGAATTGTAAATTATGAATTAATTATTTTTAATAATCATTAAGACCACTGTCATTTGGTTTGGTAAAGTAATTCGTTAGGTTTGTAAAGCAGAGAGAGAGTAAGCAGGGAAGGGTGAAGAAATGTACGGTTGCCCGTGGATTCCGGTCCCCGAAGGTTAATGCGACGTTCACTTTACAGAACGTGCATCTCAGAATCGTAGTAACGAATTTACCTTATGACAGGGTATGGTTTTAATAGTAGCAAATAGGGTAAGGTGGAGTACACTTGTCAAATAAATTTAAATATCAATATGCAAGATCACTGTCAGTCGGTGTGGTAAAGTAATTCGCAATTATTGGAAAGTGCAAGGTATTAAAAGCATAAAAGAATAGAGAGGTAGGTATACATCCGGTTATTCCGGGTTCTCAGGTCCTGGTCTTATTAGGCTAATGCTACGTTCACTTTACTGAACGTGCATCTCTGAGATGATTTGCGAATTTACCTTCTGACAGGATATAATATTCTAATGTGTACTGAGGAATTAGCGTTATTCAATTCGCTAATAGGTAGTAGGATACGGGATTACATGCATATATAAGTGAGCAGTAATACAATAAAATACATATATAATATATTTATATTGCAAGTACAACAAGTTAAATAGACATGCGATATCGGTTAGATATAGTCAAATAGTATCGAGTAAAATATTGAATATATAGACGATTGTAACGCAGGCGTATGCAGATACGAATCGTAAATCAGAGTAATATATGGCTTATGTCTGTATTCAAATTCAGAGTTTGTAATGTGAAATAAGATTGAGTTCGAAATTCAGTGGTTAAATAATTAATTAAATATAATGATTAAATATAATGAGTGTCCGTCGCGCTTTACTATTTAGGGATATGTGAACTGGCTTAAATACTCACAAGGTTAGACAATGTCTTATGTGCCTTGAGGTGGTACACTTCGCTACTATGTTCTTCCCTCTGAGTTGAAGAGCTGAGGAGCCTCGGTACCTCGATCCGAAATGGCGGCTATGTCTCGATGTCTTCAGAGCTCCGTAGTAATTGCTTGGTTGGTTGCTGGATAACTTTACTTCTTGACTGCGGCGGGATCACTGCCGTTCCGTGCCGGGAGCCGGGTTTATATACCCAAAAATGGGGCTCGCTCCTCCCATCGGGCGATGTGGCTCAGCCAATGGTAGGAGAGATGTGCCGGGGAAGTACCGGAGATAATCTGTTCCAGGTAGAGATTGCGACGGTTAAGTCCCGGAGAGATGGCTTCTTAGTAGCGATAGCGGCGTTCCTAGGTGACTCATCGCTAACGGTTTCCAATCGTCTTTTATTCTTAGTAGCGATAGCGGTGCTCCTTTACTGACTTATCGTTATGCGGCTTGCAACGGGCCTTCTTTATTCTTGGTAATCGATTTGCAGGTGGCAACGTGTTTCAGCATTGCATCATGCATTGCATCACGCTATCGTTCTAGAGCCTTCTAGAATTTTCTGGATGTTTCCTTGCGAGTAAAGTCGAGTTCACATAGTAAAGCAGCTTTCATTTAATTATTTAGTATACTTCTTTATAAGCGATATATATATACAAATATTTTCAGATATAAGAAGTTTTGTGTGTTAATATATATATATATATATATATTGTGTACATATTTAAAATTTAATACTATTGAATAATACATATTTAATATTAGTAAAATGAATATTATGTCTTATACTGTCATTGAAATCGCCAGAGAATACTATATGTCTTATGCAGTCATTGAGATCGCCAGAGAATACTATATGTCTTATACAGTCATTGAAATCGCCAGAGAATATATATAGTGTCGTCAAAGTATACGATTGACATATATATATATGTGTGTCTGTTTCCCTTGTATATACGTTTAAATATGCAATTCCTATATGTATATACATAAGTCTTCCAGGACTGTCCCGGAAACTGCCATTTGACATATAATTCTTCCAGGTCAGGTCCGGAAGCCTGCAAATATCTCGGAATATGTCAATAAGTGTCGGGAAGTGTCTCGGAACAAACCCTTTGACATATATATATATATATATATCCGTATGTATATAAATATATATGTTCTTAACCTTATTTTAGGTTTTCTCACAAATAATCAATGAGGATTTTTCTTATTAAACTAAATATATTATATTTATATTATATTATATTATACCATATTTAGTTAGTATTATAGATGTTGTTTTTATATTGTTTTTTGTGAGAAGACATGTCTTAGCCTACGAGTGGTTATATTTGTGATTCGTTAATACCGGTCTTTCATGCAAGTTAGAGATTGTCATGACTAATAGGTTAAAAAATTAATGATTGAAGAAGATTGAAATTTTAAAATTTGTCTGGACGTTACATCTCCCCTCCTATTTGAGAATAAAACCCGACGTTGTTACGTCTCGTGGGGTCGCGGCTGCGAAAATTTGAATGCAGAGCTCGGCTTTTTCCACGAGACACGATCGCTATTACGGGTACGCGAATCTATGCGATTCTCCCCGGGGATACCCGCGATCTGAGGTTATTCGCGCTGGAACTGAGGTGATCGGATTATTGCGTGGGACCTACCTGTGACTCTACTGTAATAAAGATAGCTTCGTCGATTGCTCTATGCGAAACGTCGTTGGGGTTGCGTAAGTAATCTTCGTACGTAAACTGACAAAGCTCGCACAAATCACCGATTCGCGTGAGGGTAAGTCGGAAGTTGCAGACTCCGCAATTTATTCCGATAGGTGTTCCGCCTATGATTAGAGTATGCTTCCGAATCCTTGTCCAAAGTAATTTCGAGACTCTAGGTAAGGTGGAGTAGCATGAAATGCAGAGAGCTGCCTTAGTCTCAAAATGGATGTACCCGACACCAACTTGGCAATAGAATAAGGGTTCAAACGGTACAAAGAGATTAACTTCTGGAGGAGGAGTTATACCTCTAAGGGTGAATGGGCACATTTGTGTTTGTTGCGTAATCGAATTGATAATGCGTCATTCGCTCGTAGATCTTCGGTGAACCCGGCAGTTATCGAGAAGTTAGTAGTCGTCGGCAAAACCGTCGGTAATTGTTCAGTAAAACACTGGTAAGGTGCCAGTAAGGTGTCGATAACCCGTTGGTAAAAGAACGTTCGTCGGTATATGGTTGGTAATGTCGGTATAAGAACGTATGTTGGTATATAGTCGGTAATGTCGGTAAAAGAACGTATGTCGGTATATTGTCGATAACGTCGGTAAAAGAACGTATGTCGGTATATCGTCGATAATGTCGGTAAAAGAACGTATGTTGGTATATTGTCGATAACGTCGGTAAAAGAACGTATGTCGGTATATCGTCGGTAATGTTGGTAAATCGAAAGTGTTCTCAATTGATTATTGTTTAAATGACTACTTTGTTGTACGGATTTACGAAGTTATTTCTTGAGACACAAGATTTTTAAGAGATTGAACTATTTGCGTTTTTCCGTGTTAGAATTCCGAGGGTGGCACCGCATGTGGTGGTCGACCCTAGTTTTATAGCCCGACCTTTTTTTTTATAGCTTCCGCAGTGACGATGGAAAAGAGGAAAAATGCGTCGGAGATTTTTCTAGAATGTTCTCTTCCACGTGGTAGAAGCGTCTCTGAATTTGCTAACACGCGCGATTCCTTAGGTTAACGTGAATTTCACTTACCTTTAGTAGCACTTTCTTGATCGTGTCGGCTCGTACTTGGAGGTAGTGCGTGCGGCGAGGGTCGTTCACTGGGATGTTTGGCGGCGGCAGGCGTCGTGGTTGGAACGTTATTGGTATGCACTTCCACTGTAGGAGTTCGTCGTTGTTATTATTTTTAATGTTGAAAATGTTCTCGTATTCAGGATCGGCCTGATATTCCACTCCGAGGAGTTGAGAATATTCCTCGGTCGCTGATTCGCGATAAAGTCGGTTTAGTTTTCGTAATTGATTCTTCCGTCCTGCGCGTCGCGTCTTAGGCATATTGAATTTGATGCATCCTCTGAATGATTACTCAAATAAGGAGGGTTGATATGCGGCGGACCTCACTATCAATTCCTTATTTTGGCAAATGCTGAGAATGTTAATTCTGACTGTGATGAGCGGTGGTCCGCTCCAAACACAGTTTGAATTATTCTGAATTCAAACGTTGTATGACAAATTTAAACGCTATCGTATTTTATCACGGGAGTGGAAGTTTTGAAGAATACTGAACACTAGTTTTCACACATGAATACACTGATTTATTCGTATAGTAGTACAAAATTCGAGACTAAAACTTAGAATTAGAATTTAGATTTAGACTTAGAATTTAGAGTTAGAATATTATACTTAGAGTTAGAATTTTAGAATTAGAGTTAGGATTTAGAATTTGGACTTAGAGTTAGAATTTAGGAGTGCGACTATACTGTTCGGTGTCGCGCAGAGAACTGCCGAAATTCGGGACTGCTCTGAGGTCCTTCGTTTCGGCGGCTCGGGCCTGCGGCGGCCTGGAGAGGGGGAACTCTCCGGAGTAGGGGCTCTCACCGTGGTGGGAGATCCTTAGGCGCTACGAAGCGCCACGCTTAGTTTCTAGGCAGAGTTAAGCGTCATGGCCGGCTTTGGCGCGCTTTTCAAATAGCGTTTAAGGAACTTGGAGTAAACGAAAAAATTTATACGGCCGGACGTGACACCTCCCCCCTTAAAATAAAAATGTTGGAATTTAATGTTCCAACATTTTGGACTTAGTTTTCTATGCGCTACGATTAGGTTCTTAACTTAACATTGATTATGTAAATATTTATTTAGTTCGCCGTAATCTTTCATTGAGGGAACACTCGTAGGGTAAGTTTTTGCACACACTTTGCCACTGTCTGATTCGTTAATCGAAGGGGTTTGTTGTGTGGGCAGGGTTAAAGGTGTTTCTTCTTCGTTCGTTGAAGGGGGTTTCAGGTGTAGCAGTTCTCGTCCGTTGTCCTGTTTTCCGTCCGCTGATCTACCAAGGTATAGGAGGACGTTGGTCACCGAGGTCCAAATGGCTCCGAGTAGATGTAGACTCCATCCGTACACCGAGTGGAGTGCGTACCCATGGATCAGGGTGTCGATTATTAATTTTATCAACCGTACGGTAACGAAGATGCCAAGTACTCCGGCGCTGGCGGATCCGAAACTTATAAATCCCTTCCATAGCCTGGCTCCGGTATTTTCCGCTATTCGGTCGAGAGATTTCTCGTCTAATAAATTCAGCAAGGAGAAACTGCCTGTAGGAATTTCCTGTCCCATTGCTCCCCTGGCGATTGTGTGGAGCATGGAGGGTTTTTCCACGGGGAACATGATATGGTCGCGAAGACGATCAAGATCTTCGTTCGTAGATACCACTGGAAGCGAGTGAATCCGGGCTTACGTACTTCCATGAGGGTTTGGTTAGAGGCCTGATAGTAGGCGGTGCCACCGATTCCACGGGTTTCGGTGTTAGTCTATACCAGATGTTGTGTATTTGGTATAGAGTTGGTAATAGTTCATTGCAATCCCTCGATGTTTCGGCTTTAGTAAGTATCTTCGATCTTGGTAAGAGGAAGAGTGACTTATTTTGATGAGTGACGGGGAGTTTGTTGTAGCACTCCTCGGTAGGTCGTAGGCGGCATTTGACAGGTATACATTTGATGAGGTGTATAACTTCACCTGCAGTTATGGCGGTATAACCTGGAGACTTCATTATTCGATGCGCCATTTCGTCAGGTGCTATGCTTGCTAGAGAAAGTGCGTTAAGGAGGATCTGCCTTTCCAGTGCACATTTTTGCTCCATAATATCCTTGTATAGTTGGGTCAGCTGGGTTTTCAGGTGTTTCTCGACGTATATAAATTTTGAATTCACATATGTGAAGATGTCGAGGTTGTCGATTCTGACCTTGGAACGGCTTTTGAATGTCCGTTCGGGCCTTGTTTCGAGGATACACAGCTTGGGATGTTCCGTTCGCCAAAGGTTATATCCGCATACGTTGGTCTCGGTTGTCCTTGCTAATGCGAAGGTTGTGTCACGCGCCGTGACTGTATAAATCGTTGGCGCTTCCTCTTGGGGAGTGCTGGGCGACAATCGATATGCTATTCCTTCGTAGAGAACATCGTATCGTCCAAAGTGACAGTTGTCAATTGGCAGGATTGTCCAGAAGGTGGAGGCGCCGTCGGCATCAATGCATTCGCCTGTCGTTACGGGACAGCGAGTGCCGGATGGAAGTATCACTTCATTGTTATTGTATCCAACGGGCAGCTCCAATTGTCGTATCGTGATTCGTACTGAGGCTTGCACGATCACGTCGTCCCATGAGCCGTATGCGTCGCTGAACTGGGTGCCGCTGCATTTTCCGTCTGTCTTAACTGATCCTGCGAGTGTCATTGCTCTTAGGTTTGTTGCATTTGGCTTAATCCCAGTAATGTGCTGGTTAACTCCTAGGGATATGGTCCCTGTTTCGTGCAATTTTCGGCATGTATCTGCCGATATTTCGTGGATATACTCCTGTCTTCCGTTCTGCACCGCTGCTATATGAGAGTGCATTCCGCAGTAAAATATAGTCCGGTCTATTTCGTACAAAAAAATTTCTTATTTTCGTTTCGTCTATATTTTAATTAGAGTTTTATCGTATTCCATTACATTGTAAAGTTGCCTTTACTGATCGAGATGGATTGAAACCCAATTCTCGGATAACGTCTTAGCGAGTTTTGGGCTTCTTTTTTTTTTCCCTTTTTCGAAACCCCGGGAATCCTCTCCTTTACCGCGATGAAAATTTCCGTCGGGTGCCCCCCCGACTTACCTTCCCTGCCCAAGTGCATCTCTGGGCATCGCAAGGAGTTCGCTACTTGCAATATTTGGGCTCCCTTTTCGATCGGTGTTCCTTTTGCGTTATAAAAAGACAAGTTATTTTCGGGTCCGAAAATTTTCCCGGGATTTTATCAAAGCGCCTCACGGCCCCCTGGATGAAAGGACTTTACGTTTATTAATAACCCTCGACTGGACTGAGTTGCTATCGTTTCGTTTTCCAGTCGCTGTCCTCGCTGGAACAGGGGGGGAGTTTGGTTCCTCTGATTTCGAAAATTAAAACGGGTCGGTGAGGCCCCTGTTCGCCCAAAACCCCTTGTTTTTATTTGTGGAGTTTTTTGCCCTCGCTTTTTCTTGGCGTTTAATGGGATTCATGGAGTCGGACAATCTTTTTAGTTTGAGAGAGGGAACCTCGTTTGACTTCGGGCATAGGGTCTGGGGTAAGATTTTTGCGAAAGGGCGTCTGCTTGGCGTTTTTCCTGCTTTGTATTACCTCTACTCGATTCTAATTTTTTAACGGGCCCTCGGACCAACGGAAGAGGGCCTTTTTCTGAATGTACCACACCAAAGGTTGGGATCCGTGACCTTTAAACTTCTTCCCCTAATGTAAGGCCTGAAATTTTAATACCCCTGTAAACTATTGCTAATAGTTTTTTTTCTATAGTCGATAGTTTCGCTCGGCCTTTTTATAACCTGGGGGGTAGCTTAGGGAGGTCTTTTTTCCCAAACGGGGGCCCCTTTGGGTCAGGACACCGCCTATTGCTATCCGGTGCTTCGTTTTATAAGAAAGGTTTCGTAAATCCGGATACTGTAGTATCGTTTCTTTTTCACAATGCATCGCGGTTGCATAAAGGCTGTCTCCTGTTCCTTATGCCAAAAAAAGGTCCCCATCCCTTTTTTAGCAATGGTAACGGCGCCTATCTTCGAGAAATTTGGGATAACCTCGGTATAAACCCGCTAAACCAGAAATGTTTTATATTCCTCGGGTCTTAGGCGGGGAAAAATCTGAACCGCGTTTTCTTTAGGATCGGGTTTCACTCCTTCGCTTATGACATTCCAGGTACGTGACTCTTTACGGAGGACTCGCACTTTTTCCGCTGGGGGGTCGCATCCTCCTTCCTAAGTCGTTCCCCATTGGGAACTTTATTTCGGGCCCTCGCGTGAGCTAGAATAAAATACGTTTATCAAAAGGGTCCCACAATAGTGCGGGCGCCTTGAAGTCCGGTGAGTACCGGGGCCCATAAATCTTGGAATGTGGGGGGGGGCGTTTTTGGGGCCCCCAAACGGCTTCTCTTAAATTCGATGCCCGTACGGTGTGGAAAACGCCGTTTTATGGGCGTGTGGCTTTATCCATTTTGATTTGGGGAACCCGATCTAAATCGAATACCAAGTATTTCGCGCTTCCTAGTTAAATCGAGGTTTTTCACATGTTCGGTGGGGGGTACGCGTCCCCGATCGTTTTTTTTTAAATTCAGCGCCCGAAATCAAATTCCCCGGCGCCAGCGTTTGTTACCTTCGAGTCCGTTTCTTTGGCACGATCCAAAAGGGGGATTGTACGGGAAGAAAAATGGTTAAGACATCGTTCTCGATTAGTTCTTGTACTTTTTTAAAATTTCCTCCTTGTGCATCGGCGAAATGGGAATTGTTTCGTTTGGACCGCTAATTTCTTTTCGTTGTGGGGAATTGTGTGTGTATTGACGTCTGTGGAGTGTAATTTATCGGGGGGAAAGACGGAACAAATCGTTGAGACGTTTTAGGAGGTTATTACGTGTTTAGTCTCCTCCGCTTTAAGTGTTCACGCCAGCAGCCGTGTTTTTTTTCTTCGGACAAAGGATTGGGGGTGTTTTGCGAGTCAACCTGCGACGTTTGAGGTTTTATGTCGTTAGGGTTTGAGATTGGTCCCCAGATCCCCCTGGGGTTAAGGGACCGTCCTCAGTGTTTTGACCCGGGGTGCTTGGGAAATTTTGGGTTTAAGGAGGGTGCTTTTATACCCTTGAGATAGGTGAAGATCCCCCGAGGTTCTTTTGGGACAAGATTTAAATTTTTTCTCGATTCTGTATCTTACCCTAGGAAATACAAATTTCGTGGCCCTTTGTCGCTTATTTTAAACCCGGCTTTCATTAGTACTGTCCCCGTTACGATTTTTGGGCGTTTGCATCTCCTAATAATGTCTTCGTTCACAAAATTTTGGGGAAATATATCTTATGCTGACCTCGGGATTGTTGACTTGGACAGACGGGGCCCGCATCAGCCGGGATTTTTACCGTCTGGGGCATCGTTAAAAGGGATTTGCGTTTTGCTGCCACACGATCAGCGTTTTGGAATAATCTACCCTAAAAACGCTTTCGCGTAAAAATTCAAATCCTAGGATTCCCCCTTGGAAATTGGAAAGTCGTTTTGGGACTAAGTGGATTCGATCCTGTGACCGAGGTATTTTTACTTGTCGCTCCGAGCGTTTGATTTTAATCGCTTGAAATTCCGCTAAGGAAATGTTTAGGGCTTTTATCGATAACGCAATCGGGCTTAGTTGGCCTTTTGTTTACCAATTTTTGGGTTTGCCGCCCAGTATCATCATGAAATTCGTGTTTGGCGTGCAAACCGTCCGCGGCAATGGAAACGGTGGGCGCGGCGAAAAAATCTTTCGGAGTTACATGGCGATTCTGGTTTTTTTCCAGGGCTTGCTCCGCGTTTATTAGTCGTATTGACGATCTGTGTTTTCCCGAGACGTTTCCCGCTCGAGCCCCCGTTCCCCGGGCCTCGGGGGTGAGGGAGTTTCCCCGACGTTAGTTATTGATTGTCCCTTTTTCCCGGGACTCCTCTATTTTTGGGTCCCGGATTTTTACAGTACCCCACAGATTTTTTTGGTTTCTGGTTCTTTCGTGGGCTATTGTTCTTCGGGACCCCTCGTTGGCTCTTTTCCCTTCTGTAAGTGTTTGTCGGGCTCTGGACTGTGTACTATTTAGGCTTTTTTGAAAAGGCGCGTTACTGTCCGTGTTGTTCGAACGGCGGCAAATCTCCCCTCGAGTCCATCTGTTTGTTAGGGGATCGTTTCCCTGTTTATTTTTATGGGCGTCGAGTGGGCTAAGGCTTCATTCGGATATCCCTTACGTTCGTATGAACGGCGCGGAGTTTCGATCTTTCATTGTCCCATTTCCATCTTTTCGCAGAATTTTGGCTGTGAAAAAGCTAGAAACGGTTTGCGTTTGTGTTCTTGTCTCAATTGTATCCTATAGCGAGTGGCAACCCTCGCAAAAGATCGTTGCGGGTTTAAAGGGGTCGAAATTTTGTTTACCTGACCCCGGATACATTTCCTTTGCGCTCGGCGTTCCCGTCCGTTTATAAAATCGCAAGGCTTTCGCGGCAAAGAAATCAAGGATATGCCCCGTTTGGTTTAAGGTAAAATTTTGCTCAGCTCCCCAAAGTACTGGTCGATGGTTTTCGGGGGTCCGAAGGGTCCATTCAGGAGTCGCAAATTGAGTTTATCGTTTCGCACTCTTTTTCTTCTACGAGCGCAAAATAGCTCGCCCGCTAAATTAGTAAGAATAGGCGGGTTTGGTTTTTGCTGGACGATGGTGGGGAAAATTTCTTTAGCGCGTCTACATGCCCCGTATAAATTGAGAGAGGGGGATATTTCGACCCTCGAATGGGGGGGATAGTCCTCAATCTTCCCTGAAAGCACCTTGGACTATCAAAATTTGGGTTTCCCTGTTGGAATGCGGAGACGCCGTTCGTCGAGAAAGCGTTTCCCCCGGTGCTGGGAATATATTGCTGGGATCTATTGTTCCCGCGCATGGAGTTTATCTCCTGGCTAAACGTTCGATTTCTTGGAGATATGATCGGGTTAAGTCGGGTTTTTCGGTTGTACCCTTGTGATTATTCAAACTTTTTCCACTCCGTTTCTTTACTCCCGAGGTTTACTGCGGGTTTTTCGGGGTCTTCTTTCCAAGGCCCGTTTTTCGCGTTCGAACGTTTCTTTCTCTGTTTAAGCACCCTCGGATTGTTCGCGTAACCGTGTTTCCCCTGGAAATGTAATTGAGCGCAAAGTTCGTCTATTTCTATTTTCAGTGAGCCTTTTCGTACCCTTTCC
This sequence comes from Nylanderia fulva, assembly GCF_048542155.1. Classification (NCBI taxonomy): domain Eukaryota; kingdom Metazoa; phylum Arthropoda; class Insecta; order Hymenoptera; family Formicidae; genus Nylanderia; species Nylanderia fulva. Next base: position 15,579 of record NW_028189501.1, read on the forward strand.
CCTCGTGTTTTCATCGCAAATATAACTCGTATCTACCGCTGTCCCCAAATTTTGTTACGTCTCGTGGGGTCCCCGGCTGCAAAAATTTAAATGCCAAGAGCTCGGTTTTTTTCCACGGCCCACGATCGCTATTAGGGGTTTAAACGCGAATCTATGCGATTCTCCCCGGGGATCCCGCAAATCTGAGGTTATTGCGCGGGGAAACCTGAGGTGATCGGATTTTTGCTTGGGGACCTACCTGTGACTCTCCCTGTAATAAAGATAGCTTCGTCGATTGCTCTATGCGAAACGTCGTTGGGGTGGCTAGTAATCTTGTACGTAAACTGACAAAGCTCGAAACAATCAACCGATTCCCTGAGGGTAAGTCGGAGTGGCAGACTCCGCAATTTATTCCGATAGGTTTCCGCCTATATTAATTTATGCTTCCGAATCCTTGTCCAAAGAAATTTTTGAGACTCTAGGAAAGGGTGGGGTAGCATGAATGCAGAGAGCTCCCCTTAGTCCTCAAAAGGGATGACCCGACCAACTTGGGCAATAGAATAAGGTTAAACGGTAAAAAGAGATTAATTCGGGAGGAGAAGTTATACCTTAAGGGTGAGTGGGCACTTGTGTTTGTTGCGTAATCGAATTAAATAATGCGTCATTCGCTCGAGATCTTGGGTTTGAACCCGGGCAGTTATCGAGAAGTTAGTAGTCGTCGGCAAAACCGTCGGAAATTTTGTTCAATAAGACACTGTAAGGTGCCAGTAAGTTCGATAACCCGTTGGTAAAAGAACGTTCGTGGGTATATGGTTGGTAATGTGGGGATAAGATGTATTTTGGGTATTTTGCGGTAATGCGGGAAGAACGTATGTCGGTATATTGTCGATAACGTCGGTAAAAGAACGTATGTCGGTATAGCGTCGGTAATGCCCGGAAAAAAAAAAAAAAGGTATGTTGGTATATTGTCGATAACGTCGGTAAAAGAACGTATGTCGGTATATCGTCGGTATGTTGGGTAAATCGAAAGTGTTCTCAATTGATATTGTTTAAATGACACTTTGTTGTACGGTTTTACGAAGGGTTATTTTTTGAGACAAAAGATTTTTTAAGATTGACAATTTGCTTTTTCCGTGTTAGAATTTCCCCAGGGTGGCACCGCATGTGGTGGTGACCTATTTTTTATAGCCCGACCTTTTTTTTTATCTTTCCGCAGTGACGATGGAAAGAGGAAAAAGCGTCGGAGATTTTCTAGAATGTTCTCTCCACGGGTAGAACGTCTCTGAATTTGCTACACGCGCAATTTCTTAGGTTAACGTGAATTTCACTTACCTTTATAGCACTTTCTTGACGTGTCCCGGGTCGTACTTGGGGGTAAATGCGGCGGGGAGGTCGTTCACTGGGATGTTTGGCGGCGGCAGGCGTCGTGGGTTTGGAACGTTATTGGTATGAACTTCCACTGTAGAAGTTCGTCGTTTGTTTATTATTTTAGGGGGGGAAAATTCCTCGTATTTCCCGGATCGGCCTGATATTCCACTCCCAGAATTGAGAATATCCTCGGTCGCTGATTCGCGATAGAGTCTGGTTTAGTTTTCGTAATTGATTCTTTCTTCCTGCGCTCGGGTCTTAGGCATATTGAATTTAAATGCCCTCTGAATAATTACTCAAATAAGGAAGGTTGATATGCGGCGGACCCACTATCAGTTCCCCTTATTTGGCAAATTGGGTGAGAATGTTAAATTTTAATGTGGTTTAGCGGTTTGGGCCGCTCCAACACAAGTTTTGAAATTTTTCTGAATTCAAACGCTGTAAGACAATTTAAAAAAGCTATCGTGTTTTTTCACGGGAGTGGAATTTTGAAGATTTCTGAACCCTGATTTTCACACATGAATACCTTTTAGTCGTATAGTAATACAAATCGAAACTAACTTAGATTAGAGTTTAGACTTAGACTAGAACTTGATTTAGATTAGATATTATACTTAGAGTTAAATTTTTGTAATTAGAGTTAGGATTTAGAATTTGGGCTTAAGTTGAATTTTTGGAGTGGCTATACTGTTCGGTGTCCGCGCGAAACTGCCAAATTCGGGGCTGCTCTGAGGTCCCCTTTGTTTTCGGCGGCTCGGGCCCGCGGGGGCCTGGAGAGGGGGAACTCTCCGGAGTAGGGGCTCCCCACCGTGGTGGGATCCTTAGGCGCTACGAAGCGCCCCTAGTTTTTAGGCGGAATTAAGCGTCAAAGGGCCCGGGTTTTGCGCGCTTTTTCAAATGCTTTTTAAAGGGAAAATTGGAGTAAACGGAAAAAATTTTTACGGCCGGACGTGACCGGAATTAAAAAATTTCATCTCCCATTACCGGGTCCCCCCGACTCTCGGTATATAAATCTTCGTTGCAAGACATTGAATGCCTTTAAAGGTTTTTAATGTATCTAGTAGATTTGTCTCCCATCCTTTTTTTGCTTTGGAATCGCGCGGAATGCCCTAAGGTTCCCCGCGTGGGGTTAAATAATAATCTCCCCTCTTCGTCGTTTCATTTGGTATGTACGCCCTGCCCAAGGTCTTGTACAACATAGATTTGTCTCCACTCTTCTTTAGAAGGTCCGAATGCCTAAGGTTTCGTCCGATTAATGTATTCTCCCCTTTCTTTGGCTTCAAAAGTACTCGGCGCTAAGGTCTTGGTATCTCATTATATCTATAGATTCGCGAGATTAAAATCAAAAATTTTACGGGCGGAAAGTCGATTTTGAAATCCTCCTCGGTGGTATAATACCGTATTTTTTTTTCCTTTGGTGAAATAATGAGTGCGTCTCCCAAGACACCTTTGGGCAGCGAGTTTGTAAGGGTAAGTATCCAGTATTATTTCGGATTAGAAATATGAATCAACAAGAGGACCGTCCTTTCTTTTAAAATGTAAAATTTTCCAACTTCATGGTTTTGAAAGGAAAAAGATAATGTATCTGATGAGGCATCTCCTTTAATTTTGATGATTCTTCTTTTTTTTCAGAAAGTTTCCTAGGATTGTCTTGGGGAATGCAAATGGATTTATTACATGGAAAAAGGGTAGGTTTGTCTACCAGTGGATAGTTATGGGAACCTAAGTTTTCTATTTTTTCAGAGGAGATGCCTCGAATTGATAATATGTTTTTTTTTATCTAATTGACGTGAGTATAACAATTGTTGTTTAATAAGTTTTATGCCAGGGCCTGAATAAATCATAAATTGCATTCATGTGATATTTGGGGGATATAATTTATAGAAGGTAAGTCGTTGTGTTTAATTTCGTATCTACCTGCAGATTCGAGTGGGTTGTTGGAATTGATTGCTGTGTAAGGATAATGTTTGCGGGTTGTGTGCGTCCTGTGGGGGTTCTTTCCGGCGGACGTCGATTGTCCCCGGGAACGCTTTAGGGTTTCCCGAATTAGCAAAAGAAGTACTGGGTTGAGCCTGTTTTGTTGATTGATTTTTGTAAGCGAGTTTCCGCATTCGCGTCTGAAATGACCGGAACTTTTGCAGTAACGACAGATTTTAGTGCTGGATATTGGTCCGGGGTTGACCAGGTATCAACGGTTTAATAAAGGAGCAGTAGTATGAATATTATTGTTGCTGCGAATTATTAATCATGGAGGGTTATTATCAACAGTGTCACGGTTTGTCCTTGCCGTCGGATAGTTACTCGGCACGAGGTAAAGTGTAAGCGGGGATTAAAAGCAGTAGTTTTTTTTCGAAGATTTTCGGCTTCTAGGGTCTTGGATAATTGAATAGCTGAGACAATGCTTTGTTCAAAAGTATATGGTCGTTCTAATTTCACGCGGGATTAATAAATCGGAAGGTAATCCGTTAATAAACTGTTAGTAACGCTTTTTTCGATGTTATCTCTAACTTCGTCGTCGAGATTTCCACAAATCGGCTTCTCCATCTATAATTGCGTTCTTATTCTTGAACGCGCGCGATGTAATCAAAAATGTTTCGTTCTGTTTCATAAATATGTTTGCTAACTCTCCTCGATATTGATCGATGGATTTGTTTCGGTCCGAAAATAAGTTTTAAACGTCGTGGGTTTGATCTCGTAGGCTATTAAATTCAACTCCCTCGATCGCGGCGTAAACATGTCCTTGCAATTTGTTAATGATTAGTTGAACTAAATGATATTCTTGATATCGGGAATTAGTTGAAGTGCTCTTTCGCAAATTTTCGTGAAATGGAGGACAGACATTTTAGTCCATCAAATTTAGGGATTGTGTCTATAGCGTCTATCAAACGAATAGGGAATTTATTGTAAAGAGTGGGGGTCTTTGTGTTTTTATTTTATCATAATGTTCCTGCATATTGTTAGAATGTTCGACTATATCTATACGTCGTGATAAGCGAGTTACTTGTTTCTGATAATTTTTCATAAGGGTTAATTGTGCAGTCTAATTGTTCTGAAATTCCGGTTACCTGAACCGTCCATCCATGTTTCTGTCTTGTTCTAAAGTCCGTTGAAATGTAAGTAAATTTTCCTCTCTATTTCGTAATGTTTCAGCTTGCGCTGTTAATTGGGCTTCTTATCGTTTAAATTTTGTGTATAAAGATTAAGTTGACTACGGGTGAGTACTCTGTTTTCTGAATTGTCTGAATGTACAGGGGGTTCTGGTAAGAGACATTATGTTTTGAGATTTATAATTTATAAACTAACTTTACGTTAATTTTAACTTATGAAAAAACACCGATCGCACAGATCAATCTCCGCGACCTCTCAACGATCTCTTTTGGCCAATCCCACCGCTGCCACCAAAAATTAAATTGCCTTCTTGTTACGTCCAATAATTCATCTAGCGATAAACTACCTTCTGCGCAAGACGGTCTTCTCTCGCGTCTACCTTGGTGGACGTTTAAGAAGCTGCTCTCTATTTGTTTTATGGGCAACCTGCTAGGCCGGCTATACAAGGGAAGCCGAGAGCTTGAGATTCGATTGACGAGTATCGGACAGAGAAGGAAGCGTGACGGGTCGCGGTCGATAAATAAGATATTTTACAAGATAATGTCATTTCTTCATTTATAAAACCTTTACGTCGATATAAAGTTTATTGGTCCTGACGTGATTCGTGGGGAGCTTGAAATTGAGTTACAATATGACTGAGCTCCTGTTCCCGGGTTGTTAGGCTGGTTGAGGTAAGTTATGAAAGAAGTGAAGTTATCTTGCGCTTCCTCAGAGATGACGTTATCGACGTTTGTGAGTGAGATTCCGGTGTCTCGTTGAGAAAGTGAAAGGTTTGTTCGTTGTTAAATTGTAGAAAGGGGGCGTACTCTGGGCGATGTAATTTTTGATTTTGATCCCGGGGTATAATATTCGGATCGGGTAAGAATGATGATTAGGGTTCGTTTTAACGTATTTGATTCTACGGTGAAGGCTCCGGAAATTGCGGATGAGAATAATCAATGAAGGGGGTATTGTTTAATTTCGATAAACGTTGGAGAAGGGGGTCG